>NW_024870666.1:389261-571999 GCF_013358625.1 Macadamia integrifolia | reverse complement strand
TTTTTATTTCAGTATTTTTTTTCCTTTATTATTATTATTTTTTTTAATTGCGTGGGTTGTTTATTTTCAGTTATTTATTTATTTAATTTTAATTGCGTGGCTTGCATCTTTAAATTCTTAGATGACGAATGGTTAGGACGTTATTTTTAGGACGGTAATTAGAATTAGATCACAACCATTAATCAGTTCACTTTCGCATTATTAAAAGAAATAAAAAATAAAGTGGCTGCTCTCCCTGTGTTCGACCCGTAGCTACACTGATCCGTACGCTTGCGGTTACATTTTAAATCTCAAACAGGACTCCCATAAAGGAAACCCTAGACCCTAAGCACTATAAGAGAGTGCCCGAAAGGAGGGGAGAGGTAGGTCAACACACCATTACTCTTGTGAAAATACTATTCCGTCGGTCTCTAACTTGGGCGTCGGAGGACTAACCCTAGAGATACCTCCGGGCCGCTGCCTTCTTTCCTTGTGCAGGTTTAGCTCCTCTGGCGGATTTTCGATGGTAACAGATTGGCACCGTCCATGGGAACGACAGTAATGGTGGGGAGAACCTACAATCGTAAAAAAACAAAAGCAGCGCCGAATATAAATATGAATGAGGGAAAACCTTCGGAAGGGCTCCCTCCTTCGACGGACATCAGGGAAGAACTGAGAAACAACGATCAGGAAGGTTCCGTGAGGGACCAACACTCAATCGGACATCTGGTGCACAAGGATAGCGATCCTCCCCCTCCTAGGGCGTAGGAATATGTGACGAGGGAGCAGTTCGACGCCCTTCAGGAGAAAAATGACCGAATGGCCGAGAGACAATGAAAGAGGTCTCCAAAGTCGTCTCTCATAAGACCGGTGGAGTAGCACGAGGCTCCCATGTCCAGGAAAAGTGACCGCAAGACGAGGACCGAAGTAGCTCAGGATCAATAAGGTCTAGTCAGAATCCTCGAAACCGAGCCATGAGGGAAATCCGTGCACCTAAAGAAAGAGCTCATCGCGTCACTTGAGCCGGGCATGAAGAACCACGCCAAGGGGACAAATAGTTATGTGACTCAGGGTTGAAGCAGATGATCCTAGACCTGAAGGATGAGATCCAGAAGGTAGCAGAAAACCAGAAGGGAACTCGTGAGCTGGACCTCACCAATGACACGGCTCTAGCTGATGAAGTCATGAGGGACCCGCTCCCGATTGGTTTTCGTCTGCCCAAATATGATACCTATAAAACTAGAGACCCCGTCGATCATCTGGAAGGCTTTAAGGTTTTGATGTAGTTCCACCGAGTCTCGAAAAACATCATGTGTCGAGCCCTGCCTTTAACGTTCAGAGGAGCGGCAAGGTTATGGTATAACCGCTTGCCGATGAAATCGATCCACAGCTTCAGCGATTTGAGTTACTTCTTCGTGAAGAGATTCTCTAGTAGCCAACCCCTTCAGAAGACCACGTTGAACCTGACCAATGTAAAACAACATGAAGGAGAGTCTCTGCGAAACTATATGAAGAGCTTCCAGCAAGAGAAGATCATGATCAGAGGGCTGGACCCGAAAGAAGAGTTCACGGCCCTGCTGGGAGGCGTTAAAGATAAAGAGCTAAAAAGGTCTTTGGCGAAGCATACACCAAGGAACCTAGCCTAGTTGAGGGCTCGGTGTGATAAGTACATCCAGATGGAAGAAACCCTTCAAGCCGATAAAGAAGCTAAAGAGAAGACGGGGAGGAGAAGGATCTCAAGACGTGATGTCAAACCATCTGAAGAGGGCAAAAGACGAAAGTCTGAACGTGGTCGGGCACCCAGTCCACCGAAGAAGTTTGAGAAATACGCGCCCCTGAATCGAAAATGAACGGTTGTGCTAATGCAGATAAAGGAGTCCCCAGATGCCAGAGCTATGAAGTGGCCAGGGAAGATGGGACGACACCCTGAGAGATGCAATATGGACAAATATTGCCATTTCCACAGGGACCATGGCCACGACATTGAAGATTGTTGGCACTTGAAGGGGGAAATATAAGGAATGATCCGAAGAGGGTATCTAGATTGATTCATAGACCGTGAAAAGGAGGATGCCTAAGATGGTAATGACCACAGGGAAAACCGCCGAAGAGACAGCAGAGGCCACCATGAAAGGAGGCGACCAGTCCGTAGAGGCAATTAGGAATGACAAAGGGATCGGACACCCGAGGAAGCCGACCATCACCTTTGGGATGATCATAAAATCCCAACTAGGGTTATAGCGATAATCTATAGAGGCCTAGCCACTGAAGAAAGTTCAACCTCGGTCAAGAAACCAAAAGCCTATGCGTGAAGTGTGCATGTGGCTGAATGGTCAAATAAGAAGGCAAAGACGGGGATGGTTATTTCCTTCTCAGATAACGACCTGGAAGGGGTGCACATGCCACAAGACGATGCCCTAGTAATCACCAGGACTATAGCCGATTGCAGAGTAAAAAGGATCTTAGTGGATAACAGTAGTTCAGCTGATATCCTGTTCCTTGAAGCTTTACAGAAGATGGGCCTAGACGAGGGAAAGCTGAAGAGGGTCGAACACCCGTTGTAAGGATTCTCCGACGGCCCAGTCAAAGTTGAGGGATCGGTTGAGTTGCCAGTAAGAGTTGGCACCAGAGACCACCAGGTAATAGTCATGATTAACTTCCTGGTAATAGGCATTACTTCGGCATACAACACCATACTAGGGAGAATTGGTTTAAACCTGCTAAAGGCTGTCGTCTCCACACCACACCTCAAGATGAAGTTTCTAACCAAAAATGGTGTCGGTGAATGTCGAGGCAATCAGGAGGCATCCCGGAGGTGCTACGCCACCACCTTATGGGGAAAAGAAAAGGTAGGTGAGATGCTCCCGATCGAAGATTTGCACGACGACACCAGTTATCAAAGGGGGCAACCGGCTGAGGAGCTAGTACAAGTTGAAGCCGAAGAGGGGGATAACACTAGCCACTTATGGACGCTACAATGCCAAGGCACCAACGAGAAAAAATTATCTCATTCCTTTGAGACAATTTTGACGTCTTCGCCTAGTCAGCCTTAGACATGCTTGGAATAGACCGAGAAGTAATAGAGCATCATTTGAGTGTCAACCTGACTAAGAAGTCGGTACAGCAGAAGAAGAGGACCTTCACCCCTGAAAGGCAGCGGAAGATAGATGAAGAGGTAGAGAAGTTACTGAAGGCCCAATTCATCCATGAAATTCAGTACCTGGAGTGGATATCCAATGTGGTGATGGTCCCGAAGGTAAATGGAAAATGAAGGATCTGCATCGACTTCACCAATCTGAACAAGGCCTGCCCAAAGGATGGCTACCCCCTGTCGAAAATAGACCTTCTCATCGATGCCACAGGAAGACACGAGGCGCTGAGCTTCATGGATGAGTACTTGGGGTACAATCAGATCAAGATATCTGAGGCCGATGTCTCAAAGACATCCTTCGTGACCAAGGGGAGTTATACTACTATGAAGTCATGCCCTTCGGACTGAAAAACGCAGGGGCCACCTATCAAAGGTTGGTGAATAAGATTTTCAAGGGGATGATCAGCAAAACCATGGAAGTATACGTAGATGACATGCTTGTGAAAATCCTGAAGGCAGAACACCATATTCGAGACTGAGAAAAGGTGTTCCAGGTGCTGAGGCAATATGGCATGAAGCTAAACCCGACGAAGTGTGCATTCAGAGTAGCATCGAGAAAGTTCCTCAGCTTTATTGTCTCAGAGAGGGGAATTGAAGCCGATACGATGAAAATATAGGCCATTCAAGATATGAGGTCACCACAGAATGTGAAGCAAGTCCAGGAGCTAACAGGCAGAGTCACCGCCCTGGGACGGTTCATGTCTCGGTCAGGTGACAAGTGCCTCCCTTTCTTCAAAGTATTGAAGGGATCCAAAAAGTTTGAATGGATGGAGGAATGTAAAAAGTCCTTTGAACAACTGAATGAGTACTTGGCCACGCCCCCACTACTGACGAAGCCAGACGCCTGGGATACCTTACAGTTGTACCTGGCTGTATCGACGGTGGCGGTAAGCTCGGTACTGATGAAGGAAGAAGGAATGCAACAACGGCCAATATATTACATTAGTCAAACCCTATTGGATGCTGAAACAAGATACAGAAAGACAGAGAAAGTGGCGTACACCCTGGTAGTAGCTGCAAGAAAGATGATGCCCTATTTTCAATCACACACGATGTGCGTGCTCACAAACCAGCCCTTGAAGAAGATATTGTAGTGGCCGGATATGTCTGACCGCCTGGTAAGCTAGGCCATAGAGTTAGGAGAATTCAACATCCAGTATAAATCGAGAACCACAATAAAAGCACAGGCCCTAGTAGACTTCATAGCCGAGACAATGCTCCCCGATGATCCCCAGGAGTTTTCTAAGGCTCGGGCAGAAATGACCTAGACATTGTATGTGGATGGTGCCTCCAACAGCATGGGAAGTGGCGCAGGGATCATACTGGTCAGCCCTGAAGGTTTCAAGATTAGAGCATGCCCTACGATTCGACTTCGGTGCCTCCTATAATGAAGCGGAGTACGAAGCGCTAATAGCCAGAATTAATCTGGCGCGAGCTTTGATGGTACAAGAGTTAGTGGTACACAGTGACTCCTAGCTCATGGTACGACAGTTGAATGGAGACTATGAAGCCAAAGAACAAAGGATGGTTGAGTACTTAAATACGGTATGAGAGAGAATAACAGCCTTCAAGGAGTTCGAGGTAAGGCAGGTGCCACGAGAAAAGAATGCCAGTGTGTCTGCACTGTCGCAGTTGGCCACCTCTGACTTCACTGACCTTGGACGATTAGTGTATTTTGAAGTGTTACCCCAACCAAGTACCGAAAGACCCCAAGAGGTGTTACCCGTTGGTGAGAACGGACCTAGCTGGATGGATGCCATAATCAGGTACTTAAAAGAAGGTGTACTCCCCAAAGATAGAGACGAGGCAAGGAAGATAAGAATGTGGTTATCACGCTTCATGCTAAAAGACGAGACGTTGTATAAGATAGGGTTTACCACACCATATCTCAAATGCCTGAACCTTGTCGATGTCGAGTACGCACTCCGAGAAGTACATGAAGGGATATATGGCCAACATCTTGGAGCCCGAGCCTTGGTCCACAAAGTGCTGAGGCAGGGCCTATTCTGGCCGACCATGAGGAGGGATGTAGAAAAGTTCGTTAAGAAGTGCGTTAAGTGCCAGATGTTCACCCCTGTCCATCGGCAGCACTCTACTAAGCTTTCCTCTCTGTCAAGCCCGGTAGCATTTACCATATGGGGAATGGATATCCTAGGCCGGTTTCCCCTGGCGACGAGGCAAAGAAATTTTGTTGTGGTAGCAGTAGGCTACTTCACGAAGTGGGCAAAAGTCGAAGCTCTGGCGACGATAACCGAAAAGAACGTAAGGACTTCTTCAAGAGAGTGGTGGTCTATCGATTCGGAATCCCTTGGGTGGTGGTAACGGATAATGAAACTCAGTTCGCCAATCCAACTTTTGGCTTATTTTGTGAGGCCCTCGGCATTAACCATAGGAAAACATCCATCGGTTACCCATCAACCAATGGATTGACGAAGGTAACCAATCATACGCTTCTCCAAAGAATAAAGAAGAGACTGGATGATGCAAAGGGATTATGGGAAAAAGAGTTACTCAACATCCTCTCAGCCTACTGCACAACTGAGAGATCCATCACTGGGGAAACACCCTTTATTTTAACTTACGGCACCAAAGCTGTACTCCCAGTGGAAATAGGAGCCATGATCCATTGGGTTCAGTACTACGATAAGAAAGAAAATAACAAAGGGCTTCGAGCCAATCTGGACCTCCTAGATGAAGTGCGAGAAGTGTCAAGAGAAAGGATTGTAGCCTACCAGCAAAGGATTGCGAGACATTACAATGTAAAGATTCAAGGAACGAGTTCAGAGTGGGTGACCTCGTCCTCAGAAGGACGGAGATATCGGACCCAAAGCATCAAGGGAAACTAGCTCCAAACTGGGAAAGGCCTTACAGAGTCTCAAGGATAATACGATCAGGGTCCTATCACCTGAAGACTACGGTGAGAGAAATGGTACCTCGATCGTGGAACTCAAAGAACTTGAGGAAATTCTACCAGTAGTAACATGCCTAGCAGTAGTAGCAAAGCACATTTACATTTACTTGGTTATTCTTTTGAATTAGTCATCTTTTGAATTCCTAAGAACCTTCAAGTTGCGATTCCCTATCTCAAGCTCTCCGAAGGATTTTTATTTCATATAAGCTGGTTCACGGCAATTGCCCAAATAATGGCTATGAAACGTACAACCTTCGGTTGGAGGCTCAGGCCGAAGCTGAGAAAACCTGACCGAAGTGGTACCCCTTGGTTGGGAGCTAAGGCCAAAACCAGGCATAGGACCAAGGTCCCCCCCTTCGGTCGGGAAGCTCATGCCAAGGTCGAGCAAATCTGATCAAAGGGATCCCTAGATGGAAGGCTCGGATAGAGCCGAATCAGGTAGAGGTGGTAGCACAACATCTCATCAAGCCGTGCTATTACCTCGGCCCTCCATCAGGCTGTGCTGTCACCTCGACCCTCCATAAGGCCGTGCTACTACTACCTCGGCCCTCCATCAGGCCATGCTACTACTACCTCGGCCCTCCATCAGGCCGTGCTGCCACCTCGGCCCTCCATCAAGCCGTGCTGCCACCTCGGCCCCTTCTTTAGGCCGTGCTGCCACCTCGGCTCGACATTAGGTCGTGCTACTACCTCGGCCCTCCATCAGGCTGTGCTGCCACCTCGGCTCAACATTAGGCCGTGCTACTACCTCGGCCCTCCATCAGGCCGTGCTACCACCTCGGTCCTCCATCAGGCCGTGTTGCCACCTCGGTCCTCCATCAGGCCGTGCTGCCACCTTGAGCCTCCATCAGGTCATGCTACCACCTCGACATCACATCAGGCCACGCTGCCACCTCAGCCCTCCATCAGGCCATACTGCCACCTCGGCCCTCATCAGGCCGTGCTGCCACCTGGCCCTCCATAAGGCCGTGTTGCCACCTTGGCCCTCCATCAGGCCATATTGTCACCCCGGCCCTCCATCAGGTCGTGCTGTCACCTTGGCTCGATCAACCTATCACCTTGGCTCGATCGACCTATCACCTTGGCTCGGCATAGTCAATCCATGCTTGAAGTTAATTGTCGTTAAATAAAAAAAAATAGTGATGATAATAAAAAGGAACTAAGGAATCTGAAAGAAGAAAGGTGTTTCATTCATTGAAGAAGCTCGAAGGCATAAATTACATGGAGGCCAAAAGGCCCAAGTACAAAAGATACAAAAAAGAGACCCGAAGGCATTTCGTTCATCAAGGGGGTTCGATCGAGAGAACATCTTCGCCATCAACGGCACCTGGGACATCTCGGTCTGAACCGTCGTGACCATGAGTAAGGGGGACTTCATGGGGCATCTGAACCTCCTCCTCGTCACCACTCTCCTTGAGCTCAGTCAACTAAGTAGTCACAGGGGCAGGGGCCGAAGCAGCCCCGACCTCATCCTCGAATACAAGGCCACTATCCTCGAAAGACACCTCCAGATGGATAATGCTCGAGAACCCAGTCACGGACTTTGGTCGAGCCCATCGTGTACCCGGGAGTAGTGGCCTACTTAACTTCTTCATAGAAGTCTTCGGAAGCCTTATACATTTTGACCCCTCCGCCTTCGACTGCTTTAATCCTCGCAGATATTTGAGATCTAAGCTCTGAGAGTTCCCGATCATGCTCTGTCGAACCTGAAGGAGCTCAGTCTCCAGATGCTCTACCTTCTCCAATAAAATAGAGTGCTCATTCTCCAGGCTCACCTTCTCCAGCTCAGATCTCTCCAAGTCCTGAGCCATAGCCTCAAATCGGTTGATCAGTTGGGCAAGTTGGTTGTGGGCCTAAAACATTTATAAAAATAAGAGCGATAGAGAAGGGAACCTGAAAGCCGAAGACCAAACGAATCTTACCCCTGCCATGTAGAAGCATGCGCTGGTCACCATGGTTGAGGTTCCCTGCTTCTAGGCATCAAAAACATCCCTCGGAAGGTTCCCCTTCAGTACCAGTTCCCAAGACACCCTTCCAACGACGAAAGTGTCATCCTCCTTCATGGACCAGTCGGCGATGAAGCCACGTTCGCATCTGCCTCGGTTTGGTTCTGGACTCTGTGAATGAATGTTTGATAGAGGCTCGATCGGGGCAGAGGCATCTCAGTTTTGGGTGGTGAGGGCCTGAATAGCACCTTCAGTAGGGTCCCGCGCAAGACCCCTCTTCCTCTTAGAAGAAGGATCAGTCGGCTCAGAAGCTGGAACCCTCCTTTTATCCTTCTACTTTTGTTTCTGCCTTCGCTGCTGCTCCCTCGCTCGGGCCTCTCTCGCGCGGGCCTCCTTCGCCTGTGCCTGCCTCACAGCCACTACTGCTCTACCATCCGCCCTAGAGAGTTGCATTGCATAGGGGAAACAAAGGTTAGCATTAGGCAGAAGGAGACGAAGCAAGAATGGAATCGGGTGACCCTAACTCACACGGGCTAAGCCAAAACCTAAACAAGAGAACGTTCGATTGAAGACTATCAGACTTGACTGGTGGACTCCAGGGCTTGAGTTTTACCAATGCCAGTGACTCCGCGTCCACCCCGAAGAGGGCGGGTATGGAATTAACATCCTTCAGGTCGGGAATGTACCAGACGTTGCCGATGGGGAAACCCTCGGGTGATCTTATGAAGAAATACTTGTGCTTCCAGCCGTGGATCGACGAAGGAAACCCATTCAACGTCCTTCCGAGGGCTGAAGTAATACCAGCCCGAGTCCCCTTTACTGGCTCCATAGGACAGACAATTGAGAAAAAGAGGAAGGGAGAGGGGGCCTCCGAATCCGACAACAGTACACTATGAAAATAAGGATCTATCGCCACCCATTCGGAGTCAGCTGGGCTGGGCAGATATCATAGTGCCAAAACACTTGACTGAAGAAAGGGTGTAGCGGAAGCCGGAGCCCTGCCTTGAAGGCATCTCAGTGGAAGCAGAGTTCACTTGGGCTCCTATAACTGGCCCTGTCGGTGGGCCTTGGTAGCCGAAGGTCGAATTCACTTGGGATACTACAGGACACCCTAAGCTCATCGAGTTCTACCTCGTACATAGTAGATACTATGTCCCTAGCCTCTACAAGAAGAGACTCATTCGTCTGGGATCAGGTTTCAAGAACCCCTTCCATAATATCTTCCATGCTCAGACCACCTGTAGATCCACGAGGTGTAGCTGTGGAGGAGGAAACATGAGAAGAATGGGACTCTGAGGATGAACCCGAGGACATGCCTCGGACACGTTCGGGACTGTGATGTCTCAGGTTAGAGATGGTCCCCTCAGAGGACGAGGGCCTACTACCGAATGAGCTAGACATGGAATTCACTGATGACGATGGATGAGGAAAACCAAAGATGAAGGAAAGAGTGCTAGATCGAAGGTTGATGGCTCTGGGAAAAGTGATAAAAACGAGGGGGTCTCACTTTATATAGGTAAGGAATGACGATCCGATTACTCGAGGCCATTAATGACCCTGACATGTCATCAATGCTGATTCTCGAGGCACTCCAGGTAAGACACGAACGACATGTCACTCGATCCAGAGACACAAGCGACGCGTCGTGAAGGCCAAACAGACCTGACCAAAGGTCACCACCTTAGTTGGGGGCGCTGGGCTAAGGCCGAGCAGACTTGATCGAAGGTCACCACTTCGGTTGGGGGCTCTAGGCTAAGGCCAAGCAGACTTGATCGAAGGTCACCACCTAGGTTGGGGGCTCCGGCTAAGGCCGAGCAGACCCAATCGAAGGTCAAAACCTCTGTTGGGGGCTCTAGGCTAAGGCCGAGCAGACCTGACCGAATGTCACCACCTAGGTTGGGGGCTTTTGCCTAAGGCCGAGCAGACCTGACCAAAGGTCACCACCTAGGTTGGGGGCTCCAGCTAAGGCCGAGCAGACTTGAACAAAGGCCACCACCTAGGTTGGGGGCTCTGGGCTAAGGCCGACCAGACCTGACAGAAGGTCACCACCTAGGTTGGGGGCTCCGGCTAAGGCCAAGCAGACCTGATCGAAGGTCAAAACCTCGGTTGGGGGCCTCTAGCCTAGGCCGAGCAAACCTGATCGAAAGTCACCACTTCGATTGGGGGCTCTGGGCTAAGGCCGAGGAGACCTGACCGAAGGTCACCACCTAGGTTGGGGGCTCTGGCTAAGGCCGAGCAAACCTGATCGAAGGTCAAGACCTCGATTGGGGGCTTTGGCCAAGGCCGAGTGAACCTGACCGAAGGTCAAAACCTCAGTTGGGGGCTCTGGGCTAAGGCTAAGCAGACCTGACCAAAGGTCACCGCCTAGGTTGGGGTTCCATCCAAGGCCGAGCGAACCTGATCGAAGGTCAAAACCTTGGTTAGGGGCTCTGTCTAAGGCCGAGCAGGCCTGGCCAAGGTCGTCGCCTCGGTTGGGGCTCTGGCTAAGGCTGTGGACCTGATCGGAGGTCTTGGTTTCAAGACGAAGGCCATAATCAAAGGCCAAAGGGGAACACAAAAGAGGAAGGAAGTCACTTCCACTAAAAGAGATTCCTAGTGGAAGTAAGGGGGTTGTGATACGACCCAATTAATCACCCTGTAAGGTAAGAACACGTGGTATCAAAAGGAAGGACACGTGTCACCCACCTGATAGAGGTCGTAAGAATTATAACCACGCAAACCACGTGAGGAGAAGATACCCGAATAAGGAATATTCCCCATAGGGGGAATAGCATGTATCCTAGTAGGACTCGGGAAGGAAAAAAGGGAGACCCGAGGGGGACTCCCAGAAAGGAAACCCTAGACCCTAAGCTCTATAAGAGAGGGCCCGAAAGGGGAGGAGAGGTAGGTCAACACACCATTACTCTTGTGAAAATACTATTCCTCCGGTCTCTAACTTGGGCGTCGGAGGACTAACCCCGCAGATACCTCCGGACCTCTGCCTTCTGTCTTTGTACAGGTTTAGCTCCTCTGGAGGATTTTTTATGGTAATACCTCCTATCATATTTTCCTTTCTTTGCTCTCACAATCGAATCACATAGACTAGGTTTTCTTTTTTTCTTTTTATTTTTTATTTCTGTGTTGTACACAAAAAATAAACACCCTAATACAACTTACCTTATCTCCCTTATCTCTTCTTTCCTTTTCTTTCTCACCTCCAACATGAAAGAGTCCAACCCCTTTTTTTCTTCCACTTTTATTTATTTATTTCCTTTTATTTCTAAATCATAGGAGATTTTGCCTTTAGTTTTATTTTTTTCTAATCTTATTTCCTCCTTTTACCGCAAGCACTTTCACTCTCTCTCTCCCCTAACAACTTGGAGAGTCACATGTATAATTTTTTTCAAGATTTATTGTCATGGTGGAGCCCACTATAGATTTAAGTTCAAAAAATAATGGAAGCTGAAGTATAACATCCCCTTTAAGGTTTATAAGACTTGAATCTCAGACTTTTCATCAAATAGAGTCACAACTACTAAACTAACAATTCAATTGTTTACTAAGTTTGCAAATCAATTCACAAAAAAAAAAATAAATAAATAAATAAAAAATAACTAAAGCAATCTTTGATTCTCAAATATCTTATTTACCATTATGCCATCCAATACTTAATTACAATTAAAATTAAATTTTGTACATAATGGTATAAAAGAAATTATAAATTTATAAAATTAACCTTAAGGTGTAAAACTCTCATGTTTTCAAATTTTGGGGCATTATAGTATTTGACCTCAACAAGTGGTATCAGAACAACGTTTAGAAGATCATTATAGGATGTGCATAGAGATATGAGAAATGATTGTATGTAAGGAGAGCAGAAAAATGGATCTTTTTTTTTTACAGTGTGGGGATCTATTTTTATTTTTGGTGTGTTTAATCATGTAAAATAGGTAGAAATTGAAAATTCAAAAGGCGAAATGATTTGAAACTCAGGAAGAAAAATTGAATTGTACAGCACAGTACTTGTGAAGAAGTGGCGAAGAAGAGGGGAATGAAAAAAAAAACACAAAAATGAAGTGTCACATAGAAGAAAAGAAACTATTATTTTTTTTTATTTTATCGTCAAGATAAACAATAAGATGCATAGGTAGTTGGTATGAGTATTAAAAAATAAAGAAAATATTTTTTCAAATCAGTATCATACAAGTTTGATTTTTTTTTTTTATAAGAAATATGATTTTGTACAATAAGTGTGATATAGATAATAGGAGTTCCAAAGGTATTATGTATTCTGGACACAATTAAAGAGACCGATCGAGCAGATTCAGTTCCATTGGTATAGATATGCAAGTTCATGCAAAGATCAATAATGATCAGGTTCATTGAGGTTGATGGTTAGCATGGAGGATATCGATAAGGTCAATAAGATAGTGGTGATGGGTTTAAACTTCTTCATTGAATATTTCATTTTATTGAACGCTTCAATAGCCATAATGACTTCATCTCATGTCAATAATGAGTGAAGAATATCCTTACACAGGAGGGGACAACCAATACTATCAGAAAAAATTATAAAAACCGAAGAAGATGAAGGAAGATGCAGGCAAAAGTTGATGGATCTAAAAATTAGCATAATCCACTTATATCTTACGGATAACACTCTTCATGAGGTCATCAGGTTGGTAGATCTGAAGGAATTAGGGACAAAATTAAAGAACATGTATAAGACCAGGTCATTGACAAATTGGTTGTTTTTTAAGAAACAAGTATATGATCATCAGTTGTTAGGGGAAAACAAGTTTGAGGTGCATTTGAATGAGTTCAACATGATATTGACTGTATTATTGGTTATTGATGTTCAGATCGAAGAGGAGGACAAGGTACTTCGTAAAATACAAGTCTCTCAAAGTTTAAATGTTATAAAATAACACATTATTATTGCAAAGAGGAGGGTTATATAAGACTTGAACCTTAGACTTCTCATCAAATAGAGTCACAACTACTAAACTAACAATTCAATTGTTTACTACGTTCACAAATCAATTCAAAATAAATAAATAAAAATAAAATGATCTTTGATTCTCAAGTATCTTATTTACCATTAAGCCATCAAATACTTAATTACAACTAAAATTAAATTTTGTACGTAATGGTATGAAAGAAAGAATAATTATAAATTTATAAAATTAACCTTAAGGTGTAAAACTCTCATGTTTTCAAATTTTTGGGCATTAGAGTATTTGCCCCTAACAAGTGGTATCAGAACAATGTTTGGAAGATCATTGTATGATGTGCACAGAGATATGAGAAAGGATTGTACGTAAGGAGAGCAGAAAAATGGATCTTTTTTCTTTACAGAGTGGGTTTCTATTTTTATTTTCGGTGTGTTTAATCATATAAAATAGGAAGAAATTGAAAATTCAAAAGGCGAAATGATTTGAAACCCAGGAAGAAAAATTGAATTGTATAGCACAGTACTTGTGAAGAAGTGGAGAAGAAGAGGGGAAAGAAGAAAAAAACACAAAATGAAGTGTCATATAGAAGAAAAGAAACTATTATTTTTTTATTTTATCGTCAAGATAAACAATAAAACGCATAGGTAGTTGGTATGAGTATTAAAAAATAAAGAAAATGATTTTTCAAATCAGTGTCGTACAAGTTTGAGTTTTTTTTATAAGAAATATAATTTTGTACAATAAGTGTAATATAGAGAGAATAGAAGATCCTAAGGTATTCCATATTCTAGACACAATGAAAGAGACCGATCGAGCAGATTCAGTTCCATTGGTATAGATATGTAAGTTCATGCAAAGATCAATAATGATTGGTTCATTGAGGTTAATGATTAGCATAGAGGATATCGATTAGGTCAATAAGATGGTGGTGATGGTTTTAAACTTCTTTATTGAATATTTCATTTCATTGAACACTTCAATAGCCATAATGGCTTCATCTCATGTCAACAATGAGTGAAAAACATCCTTACGCAGGAGGGGACAACCAATACTATCAGAAAAAATTATAAAAATTGAAGAAGATGAAGGAAGATGTAGGAAAAAGTTGATGGATCTAACAATTAGCACAATCCAATTATATCTTACGGATAACACTCTTCATGAGGTCATCAGGTTGGCAGATCTGAAGGAATTAGGGACAAAATTAGAGAACATGTATAAGACCAGGTCATTGACAAATTGGTTGTTTTTTAAGAAACAAGTATATGGTCATCGGTTGTTAGAGAAAAACAAGTTTGAGGTGCACTTGGATGAGTTCAACATGACATTGACGGTATTATCGGCTATTGATGTTCAGATCGAAGAGGAGGACAAGGCACTTCATAAAATACTGTCTCTCAAAGTTTAAAGGTTATAAAATAACACATTATTAATTCAAAGAGGAGGGTTATATAACAAAGAGTTATCCAAAGTGAAAGAAAGATAAAAGAGAGAAGAATAATGGAGGTAAATCATCAAATGTGGCTATTGTGGAAGGGACTTGGAGTGATGATGGAGATGTTTTTCTTACTACTTCATCAAGTACGAAAACTTCATATTGGATTTTAGATTTTGGCTGTTTATTTTATGTGTTTAATAAGGGATCAGCTTGCCACATATCATGAATGTGATAGTAGAAGTGTTAATATGTCAAATAATGTGTAAGGCAATATTGCCATGATTGGGACCATGCAGATTCGCATAGTTATTGGGATTGTGTGAACTTTCTCTAAAGTGAGGCATATGCGCATTTAAAGAAGAATCTGATTCCATTGGGAATGCTGGATTCGAGAGGTATCAAATGCAACTTTAAAGGTGGAGTTCTCAGAGTTTCAAAAGGGGTCATCGTTACGATGCAGGGACAGATGATTGGGAATATGTACAAACTTGTAGGAAGTGCTGCAACAGGTGGAGCTACAGTTGGAACTCAAGCAAAAGGTACAGTAGATGACAAATACTATGAATGGTTCAAGCGATGAACAACTACAAGTCTAGAAAGAAGTGGGTGCCTATCACTTCAGATTTGGTGAGTGACAATGATCTCTCTGATCATATTGCAACAATAGGAGAGGTGGAGACACATCGTTTTTATGTGGTGGTGAACTATGCAGAGCACCCCAAACATGGGTGGGGGCTATGTTAGTTTTGGTTATGGCAAGCAGGCAAGGACAACACAAGTGGGGGTGTGGGTATTCTAGTTGGGTATGGCGGATAGGTAGAGACAACGGTGGAGTTTGTAGAATTGACGTCAACACCAGTCTTCTTCATGGTGGTTTGCAGAATCCAAGCAAAGGTGAAAATTTTTGGGGTTGGGAATGTCTTACATTCTGTAATGGTCTATATAATTATTATTGGGCATATATTTATAATTAGATTGATTTTTGGGTCTATTACATAGGGTAAATTTGCAATTATAAGGGTTTTGGGGTTCCCAATACTTTGTCTTTGTAGGGAAAAACCAAACACAAGTATAAGGGAGATCAATTTGTGAGGTGGAAAGTTGTGCTAGAGTTTTCAAAGTTTAATGGAAATCTTTGATTCTCTTGGGTGGATGTAGGCATTTGTGTCAAACCACGTCAAATTCATTATGTTGTATGTGATCGCTTGGGTTCTTTCTCATGATTGTGTATTTGTCCCCAGCTCTTTGTTTTGTTAATTTCCAGACCTCTGCTAAATACCTTCCTATATTGTATTGAGTTCTATACTCTCATCTTAGCATACCGAAGGTAGGGCTCTTCTGTTTAATCTTTGCGTCATCTACTAATGTCTTACGTTGTATTGAGTTGCATATTGTCATCTTTCATACCAAAGTAAGGTTGGGTTTTCCATAGCTTTTGTTATACTAGGGTTCTTACTCTTGCATCTTGCACATTGAAAAGTACGGTTTTTCCTAGGACATCCTTGCATTGTTTGAACAAATGTTGGGGCTGAATTCCACCTTCGCCTTCTTCCAATCTTCCGACCCGTCCAGAAAGAGAAAATAAAAGGTAAGGTGTGCCCCACTCAATATTTCCGGAAGTGCATGTTATAAATATGGTGCCATTGCCATAAGGATTATGAAAGGATACAGAATTTGACTATCATCCCATGCTGGGAGTAAAATCTGTTAAAAGCAACATAGCATGATCAATTAGTAGCTTATTCCATTTTCAAAGGTTAGATCAAAACTACCATTCGCAAACCCATTAAAAACCATCTCACCACCCCCCTAGAGTCAAAATCCCCTCCCGTGCAAGTAACCACCCCACTCCATCTCACGATGTCCATGGGATTAGGGGTGTCAAGTGGTGTGGTTTCGGTTATTTTGTCCAGTTCCGGTTTGATTTATATTTTCATAAGGTGAAACCAAAACTGAATCGGATAAGAAAAAGTTGAAATCAAACTCGTTTTCATTTAGTTTTGATTTTATCAGTTTCTAATCGATTTTTATTATCCGGTTCACATGCGGTTTATAGTATCGGTTTTAGAAAATGATTTGCAAATTCAATTTGTAATGTATTTAATTTGATTCACATTCAAAGATCAAAGAGAGGGAGTAGGAAGTAGGAAGTAGGGAGAGGAGAGACGGTAGAAGATTTACCTCCGTGGGACTCAAAGAGTTAAAGTCAAAATTGAAGTAGAAGTTAGAAGATGAAGTTAGAGACTTGTACTGAGAAAACAATGAGATTTGTAATTATCATTGATAAAGGATAAAGATTAAAAAAAAAATAATTAATTAATTATGCTACTTCGTAACTTGTATCTCATCAAAACACAAAGAATCAAACATAAAAGTAACCCAGAAAAACGTGTTTTTTCTTATTTTTTGTTTTTGTTTTTGTTTGTTTGTTTTTTTTTTTTTTTTTTTTTTTTCTTATATTTTGGTAGAGATCATCAAAACAGTGAAACTCGTTAACACGATGTGGTGGCAGTTAACTATCAGTTTTGCAGTTCTGAACCAAATCAAACTAGGAAAATGACCTATAAAATCAGATTCGTATCGTTTTTCAACTGTGATTCGGTTCGATCATAAAACCTTCAAGTAAACGGTTTCGTTTACATTTTGACACGCTTACATGGGATGTGTCCCTCACCACATCTCATGCCGTTCATTGCGTATGGGGTAAGGATGTCAAAATATAACCGAAACCATTTATCGGAACAGAAACCGACTGGTTATAACCAAACCGCACTGTAGTAAATTGATCCAATTTTGGTTTTATAGGTCATAATTCCTGTTCGATTCGATTTAGAACCATAAAACCGATGATTAACCAGCACCTAGTATTAAAGACTTAAAGTGCTTTGAATTTCAATGGGTCTCTATGAAAAAGGGGGGAAAAAAAAGAGCACAGTAATAACAAAGAAGAGAGATCATTGTCAATATTAACCGCATGTAAATCAGTTGTGAACCGAATAATAAAAACCGAAAGTGGATGAAAACGATTCTAATTTCACCTTGTCAAAATATAAACCGAATTGAAACTGAACCAAATAATTAAAACCGCACCGTTTGACACCCCTAGTGTGGGGTGTGAGACAGGGTGGGGTTGTTATCTGCAGGGTAGAGGAGCCTTACTCTGCCCCTCGACTCTCTCCACACTCCACTAATCTGTTGGTCCCTCCTGCTAACAGCTGTGCCCCATTTCAACAACCATTAGGCAAACATGCCATTCCAAGGAAAGCTGAAAGTGAAGCGTGTGACTTTTTTCCAAGGGAAGTGGGTATGGGATTAAAGTCTAAAGACATCCAGTGCAGCAGGTCCAAAATTGCAAGTTTATGGGCGAAAGATCGTCTTACCGAACTCTTCAATTTTCCATTTAAGAGTGTCTAATCAAATAAATCAGAAAATTGCTATCAACATCGCAGGGAGAGAAACAGACTGGGAAACTAACACTGTAACCAGAATCATTACCCCAAAAAAAAAAACCCATTGTAACCAGAAAGGGATTGCCAACCTCGACGATTACAACCACTGCTGAGATAGGGCAGTGGTGAATCAGACGTCGAGGAAGCTACTAGCATTTCTATTGTTTCTAGGGTTCTATAACTGCAATGCCATTGTTGTCTATCTGGCTTGCCTTCGGAGAGCTACTACTTCAAGGGGTGAGACACAATACCCAACCAATCTCCCCAGTTTCTCAAGAATCATGAAACTACCATATCAGCTGAGACCAATCAATTCCTAAATCAAAATGCCAAAAAATGGAACACATCACAGTGAATGGTGAGTAGTTCTGCAAATATGCATTGCATCAACCTACTGCACACTCATACTCATTTCTAGGAAATATAATCTACATGTCATGAAGAAAGGGGGAAGAGGGGACAGTTGCCAAGGCAACACCACAAGTATTAAGTGGGAGCCAAAAAAAAAGGGGCATCGATATACCAGGGGAGAGGGTTATCTGAGCAAGTGGCATAGGAGGCGAACCAATGAGGTGCAACAAAACGGTATTGACATAAGAGGGCATTGAAGTTATCTCATGTAAGTAGGAGAGAGAGACAGAAGTGTAGCATACACTGCCCCGGCAGCTTAGAGAACAAAAGACCAGGAAACCTTTAGGTGAAATATGCAACAGAAAAAACTTTTATAACTGTCGACCTTGCAATGTGTGTTTTTGCATCTAATTCAGAAGTCCCATCACTTCGGCAAACCTTTACCTACCACACCAATTCCACCAAGAAACAGCTATATATTACAGCACATGATCAAACAGTTGCATTCTCCACAAGAATGAAAATATTGTTTCTTCCAAGATACTACAGGTTCTGGACAGAATGAAACACCTCCATGCTTCGAGGAACAATGACTTCAATTACCACCAGCACCACCGAACAAGTAATTCAGAGAAGACCCACCACCTGGGGCTGCGTGAACCTTGGTAGATGGTCGATCCTGTGTCCAGATAACATTCCACTAAATAAGTCGGTGACCTAGAGCTAAATGCATTCATAATAAATGACAGTCAAGCAGGTGGAAGGCAAGTCAACCAAGAATAAGATCTATTTACAACAAAAATTCAGTCAAGCAGGTGGAAGGCTAAGGTAACCAAGAATAATATCAAAGAAGTACCAAAGTCCATGTGACCAATATCAGTAGCAACATTCACCCCAAAAAAAAATCAGTAGCAACTAGAGAGCATGCAAATATTGCCAGATAAGGAGGAAAAAAGCATGTGAGAGAACTGATGTCACCAGCTCCAAACAAATTACCAGTATGGCATATGGATTCCAAGCTTTTTACCATTTTCGTAAGTGCAGATCCACATAAAGACAGGTATGGACGTGCACACAGTAATATGATATGGCACATGTTTCCATCTCATATGTTGATACCATGATACCAACACTAATTCCAATCATGTTGCTGGAGTTACCATACTCAACATCGTCAAGTCCACTACAAGCCATTATTAGCATATTTTCCCAAGGATATGGATGATAATACAAGATTACCATTGACATAATAATAAAATTTCATGCATCTAGATGCATCTGGTATTTTGGCAGAAACCTATAATTTAGGAAGTTCACAAACAGTTGCCTACATTCTGGGATCAGCACTCTGGTTTACTCGTCGACACTTTGGGAGCAGACTGAAGAACGACAGCAGAATGGGATTCTTGGAAGAATAAAACAGAATAAACTGAAACTGTGAAGTTATACCAATACATTAGCAGAATGAAATGGAGTTTCTCTACATCTCTCATTATGTTTAACCATTGACTATCTCTCATAATGGGAATCCAAACTACTTGGGATAACCTCCACAACCCCAGATCTTAAAAGCAAGAAGGGCACAGGCCCTGCATACAAATTACAAATTACAAATACAGTGCCTGGCAACCACAATGAACTGAAAGGGGATAACCATTTCTGGAAAACATAGAAGCTCAAAAATCAAAAACAAAAACAGCATGATATGCTACTTGATTTGCGGATTCCACAGTCAACTAATTCCTTAAATTGTCGGATAATACAGCAATGCAGTGATTAGACGACCAAATGCATCTTTAGATTCCCAACAAATTGAAAAAAATAATAATAATAAGCAGCCATTAAATAAATTAACAGAGCATCAATTGACTATCTATAATGTCAATTAATGAGGGCGACACGGAGTCAACTCGGCCAGTCCAGCAGATCCATACCCAATACTAAAAATCTTGATCAGGTCTGCTTCCAAAGAAATGCTACTTTGGAGGTCATTTACCAATGGGTTATATACACATCTCTAGGTTGCAAATGATGCAACTCGAACATAAACAATGTGCGAGGAAGTAAACGGATGGGAGACATTAAGGAAAATACAACAAAAAACAAAACTAAGGCTCCGTTTGGTATCGTTTCTGTTCCAGAAACTCCGTTTCGTGTCAAAAACGGAAATTTCAGTTCCTGTGTCAAAACGCCGTTTTTAAACGATTTAATGCTGTTTGGTGAATCTGTTTCTAGAACAGTTTCAGAACCAAAAAATAACAGTTCTGCCGTTTGGTAATGCTTGTTTCAGAAACGGTTTTTTTTTTTTTTTCTCTTTTCTTTTCTTTTAAGTCAATAATTACAGAAATAACATTAAAATACTATAAGCATATAAATCCTTTGGGACAATAAAATATTACATACAAACAAAAAAAATACATGGTTTCAAAAGGATGAATAAAATACAGTATTAACAATGCCTTGTCCAAGTTAATTATTATATAATTCCACAAATTTTCACTTTTTGTCCAAGTCTAAAGACTTGAATGCTTGGAGGATGTCTTTCATTTTATTTGTTTGGTCCTCTAATTATAGAAATCAGATTTGGAATCATACCCAAGCAAAGTAACAAAGCTCCAATAAAATCAGATTTGGGGAGAGATAATGGAAAGACCAATAAAACCAAGCAAAGTAACAAAGAAATCAAACATAGGAAAATAACAAAGAAATCAAGCATAGGCTGCATAGCAAAGTAACAAAGGAATAAAGCTATCCAAATTATTAGTAAGTGCTAGTGTATTTATTATAATAAGCTGTTTGAAGTACTTACTGTTTATTCTAAGAGATTTTCCTTTCAATATAATAGAAATTGTCAACCTTTTTGAACTCCACAGAATTTAAAATGCTCACGCAATGGCCTGATTTTCATAATCATTAAACCTGTGCACAATTGCATGATCATATGGTTGGACTTTGTAATTTGCATTTCATTTCTGAAACCCAACTTCTTAACAGGACAATTAAATTGATGGTTGAGAATGATCTTTAAGATGACATACCAATTGCATCAGACCTTGCAAGTCAACACCTCCACACAACCAATACCCTATCTACATTTTTATTTAATTCTGTAAGCTTCAAAATATAACCTTCTATATCATCAATTGGGTTTTGTATAATGTATATTCAGTTAATCCATCAGAGTTTTCACTTATCTACATATTTATTTAAGATGACATACAATTGTGTTTGATGTCATTTCGTCAAAGGAAACAACCAAGTCTCATAAACTTAAATTAGTTGAATCTGTTGCCACATGTTCACAAGGTGTTTGATGTCATCTCCCAATTGTATTTTCACTGCAGTATCTCATTATTGTTACACAACAGAAATTGAATTAGTTGAATCATTTCTGATCCATGTTTTTCTGGTTTTTGCTGCTTTACAGGTGAATACTTTTGTCCGTGTTTCCTTTGCTCCAAAATGAGATTGATCCAAATCAAGTTCACATTTGAAGAAGCATAATAGAAATGGGAAGATGAATTCAAGAAATAGAAACAGAATCAAAACCAGAAGTAGAACTCAGGAGAAGGAAGCATTGCATTCCATGAGAAAACATCTCTGTGAGACATTTTTTCAAACAGGTCTTGAGCATCTGAGATGTAGCCAGATTTAGCATAAATCTGGAGAAGACGATTGTGAAACCCTCTTTGGTTCTCTCTGGTTCACAATGAGGAACTAACCACTAACCCTAGAAAAAACCAAGTCCGATCAGTCGGCTTTACAGGTAAACAATACCGAACTCTCCAATCTTGATTTGGGTTGTAGATCAGGGTATTATAAGGTTTATTGAGGTCATGATCCATCATCAACAAATCAGAGAAGATGCAAAGAGCTAGGGCATACCTGTTTGAGCGACAACGAGCAGAGATCAAAAGGGGAAACCAAGGTCGATCGTGCTTCTCTTCTCACGTGATCGTGCTTCTCTTCTCTTCTCCGGCGATCGTGCTTCTCTTCTCTTCTCTTCGGCAATCGTGCTTCTCTTCTCCGACGATCGTGCTTCTCTTCTTCGGAGATCGGTCTTCTTCTTCTCCAGTTCTGTGCGCAAAGATGAAAGGCAGAGGTGAAAAAAGAGGGCGAGCGTATTCCGCCAGTCGAACTTGAGAGTGAAATCAGATTAAAGGTCGATCGTGCTTCTCTTCTCCGGCGATCGTGCTTCTCTTCTTCGGCGATCGGTCTTCTTCTTCTCCAAATCTGTGTGCGCAAAGATGAAAGGCAGAGGTGAAAAAAGAGGGCGAGTGTATTCCGTCGGTCGAACTTGAGAGTGAAGTCGGATTAAAGGTCGATCGTGCTTCGCTTCTCCGGCAAACGGTCTTCTTCTTCTCCAGCTCTAAGTGCGTGAAGTTGAAAGGCAGAGGTGAAAAAAAGAGGCGAGTATTTTATCGGGAACTTGTCTCTGAAGTTGTGAAAAAAAAGTTCATTTTTTAGCACGTCTGGAATGAAACAACATGGACAGAACACCCTCTTGTCGTTCCGTCTTTGGTCCTTCAAATCGTTTGTTTTTCCAACTTTTGTTTCAAAAAAACTGAAATACATCATATGATTGCCAAACGGTTTTTTGCGTTTTTTTGTTCATTGAAACGAAAAAACGATAGAAACGTTTCTTAAGAACAATACCAAACGGGTCCTAAAAATACTTGTGATAACCTGCAAATATTTCTCAATGGGCCAAGCATTGCCACATTAATGCAGTTCAAGGTTCTAAAAGGATTCTAGAAGCAAGAAGATGTAGATCAAGCTGCTAAGTCTGACAACCAAATCTGGTTCAGTTTTGTCTCATCGAGCCAGCCCAAGCTGGCCCAATTTTGATGCAATTCTGGTTTTCTACTTCAGCCATCAAACTGGACCAAGATTGGACTAATATGTGTTATTTTGACTGTCCAATGGGTTGTATGGTCCATGGGCTTTATATTTTTGGATTTACTTTTATAAACGGATCAATTCTATAAGCCCGAAAATTGGGGATTTAAGTCCTATACGGGATATATAGTTATCTATGTTTCCTAGTCATTAAGAATATTAGGTTTCTATATTTTAAGTATGCAAGATTCTCTAGTTATATCTTTATTCTTTTCTTAGAGAGCAAGTATTGTTATGAGGTAGTTTTTTAGTCTTAAGTCAATAGTTTCTGTTTTCAATTGTTCCGTATCTTGGTTGTTTCCATGTATTTGAGTCCTAGCCTCCACTATAAATAAAGGCATTGTATTGCAGAGAATTACAATTGATTAATGATATTTAGTGAGCTTTGTTTGCAGGTCTGTTCCTGAGAAAGGATGTTGAACAGCTGAGGTAGTTGTGAGTGATAGACCCAAGACTGAGAGAGCCCATCCCACCCACACCTATCCCTTCTATACTTTTTTCTCTACTTTCTACACTTATTCTACTTCAATTTATTGATTATTATTGTGAGAATAAAGTCCCAGCCATTGCTGAACAGAAGAGCACACAACCAGGCTACCGAATCCAGTTACAGGGTTCTCCCGGGAAGAATTTTCGAGTGAGTATCTCCCAAACCAGATCTCTGATTGCTGCAGGATTTCAAGGGTTTGTTGAGGACCTTAGGAGGACCACTCGATCCAAATTTAAGGATCATTCGGCGCTTACAACTCAAGTTCTTGAAGAATCACCAAAAGTTTCTTTTTTCTTGCAACCAGCGTAAGTCTCAATCCAACCAACAAATTCCCCCATATAGGATCTCCATTCGATCCAAAATTCGGCTTCATCTGGGATGTGGTTTGTGAGTGATCGAAACCTCCTCTATTAAGCACTATTTTCCAGATCTGAGTTTCTGTTGAATCTGAAATTGATTTGTGTGTTGGAGTTTATGATGGATCCTACTAGGACTGGTTACCCCTTAATAATTTAGTATGGCATCACAAGAACTATGATAATAACCAGGATCTTTTTCTAGAATCGATAGAACAGAATAGGGACCACATAGATAACAATAAGAAAATATTAAATACTTTTCAATCCAATAGTCAGATCGCCTAGAACTTCAGGCCAAGAGCAGTACCAGTTCAGGGCTATAGGGAAACCCAGGTAGCTTAATTTCCAAGCTAAATTCAAGATCTGAGAAAATAAGAAAGATATGGATAATCATATCTCAGATACTGGTCTAAATTTGATTGTAGCAGATATTAGAAACTCAGATTTGCAGTTCCTATGTAATAACCAGCAAGAGAAAACCAGAACTAAGGAATCGAATTTGGGAAGAGGAAGAAGAAGAGAGCAAATATGATAGGATCCAGAGAAGAAGAAGAGGAATAAAAAGAAAGTTGAGGAGAGATCACCCTAGCAATGGAGAAACTGTATCTGCAAGAAGAAATGGAGGAGAAAGGTGATTGATTAGCCAAGAGAAGAGCCTTCACAAGTCACCACATTGGCTAAGCACAGCAATGCCAAAACTTTTTAAAATCTCAAATCCTGTTAATCAATAATTCTATATGATGGAGGGCACTATAGATATATACAAGATTTTAAATTTTCTAAACTTATGAAAGTACTATTCAGACTCTAACTTCACTAAGTAGACTCAAAACAGAACTCTTAGACAGCTATAAAGTATCATAATCTAACTCAAGCTACTCAAACTTGGAAAACTAAGAAACTAATACTATTCCTATATGCAGACTTAACACCCCCCCCCCCCAAAAAAAATATAACATGCATATAAATTAGGCCCGCTACAACAAATAACCAATAAACAAGTAGCCCAAGGCAAGAATTTGAGTACAATTGTTGTATCAAAGAGGTGATTTTAAGAGATGTATCGAATTGTATAGTATAGTATTGGAGAACCACAAGATAAGCTAAAGATACTCCTGAAAACGGTCAAGATAAGCATGGATATGCTTATGATACATATAAAATACAGCTTGAAGCATAAAACACCTTATATGCAATATATATATAGGAAAAAGGACAGGTATGCTAGTGTAGTGCCTAGGAATTAGGAATGCTAGCGGGATATTAGCCGTAGGATTGGTTCATCTTAAATGTAACCGTTGGATGGAGAGAAAAGGTCCAAAGCTTCAATCCACCACTGCTACACTTTATCACTCCCCTAATTCTATCTCCACCCTCCTTCTCTGTCTACGACTCCCACGGTTCCTCTTCTTCTCCCTCTCCTTCTCCGACTCCCACTCCGGTTTCTCTTCTATCCCTCTCCCAATAAATAAATAAATAATTTTTTCTCTCATTTTTTCTTTTTCAGTTTTTTCTTGTCCTTTTTCTTCTTTGCAGTATCCCTTTTTTTTTGGATCCCCTTACAGATCTTCAAAGAAAGGATTAAACCTTTTCAAGGGGATCCAGCTCGCGTTTGTAGGTCTGGTTCATATAGGATTTACTCTCACCTTTTTTTTTTTTTTGGAAATCTTAAATACAAATCCAGATTTGACTGTTCTTCTGGTCGGTGATCATGTTGTCGCCAATTAGAAGAATTCACTGAAATCCCTCCTATCCTCCCGTCTCTGACGCGAGCTCCTTGCAAATTCCTAAAATTCCTATGCTCAAGGATAAGGGATTAAAAGAATTCACTGAAATCCCTCCCCTCCTCCCACCCCAAGCGTCAATGACTCCCTAGTTGGTACCCTATTCATCACTGCCGCAGAATCTTCCCAACACAAGCGGTGGCAATAACAATAACCAATAACCCCCAAGTCGTGTAAGGATTTAGGGAAAGCAGAAAAGAATAGAAACCGGCAAAGAAAACCCATTTCCTGTATCAATGCTTGGGGTAGATACAATGTCTCCATCCTGCTCCCTCATTGTGTTATTGAGAGTGTGCGGGAGACTTTAGAGGCAGATGACTAGAGGTTTTCGCAGGGAATTGCTAGGTTCGGTAGCGGAAAACTTCACCATCGCCGGAGCCGAAGGAGAAGCCACCGGTGCGATTCACTTGATCAGATTACGCTTACTACACTTGGTGGAGAATTTATTTTCATCCTATGGGTTAGAATCTAACCCCTCTTTATTTGTATGGAGGTCCCACCAGAGTTCGCTTTCTCTGGCTGGATCTGGTAAAAAGAATGACTTTTCTGACGACTCAAAGAGAAAAGAGAGAGAAAGACAGAGAGGAAAGGTGTAGCAAATCGTTTGTATGCCTTCTCTCCATCCAATTGCCTAATTCAAGTTGATCAAATCCTACGGTCAAAATCCCGCTAGCATTCCTAATTCCTAGGTACTACGCTAGCATACTTATCCCTCTCCCATATAATATATATCATCTTGCCTGAGGAATTTGAGTTATTTTTTACCTATCTAGTGATGCATAACAAAAAAAGGAAAAGTAAGAAAAAAATAGATCAGCAACTTCACCACTTGTTCGCCCAATTCTGTTTCGATCCGCGATTTGAACATTGCACGTTCCCAAAACTTGTTGCAATGGTGAAGATTAAAGTCATTTTTCTTAATGTTAGATGATTTCCTCCAACTCAAATTGAAGAGAAAAACAAGTTTCCAAGGACTTCTGTTACTCTCAGTTTCATATCTCACTCACGGTTTCTATTTTGCAAGTTTACAAGAGGCGCATCTTACCTACATCAAACCGTATCGGACCCATATCGGTTGATACAGTTTTTTTCAAAAAATAAATATTGTATTTGGTAAGTATCATATCGATACCCACTGATACGATACATATCAACCAATACACCAATACAATATGACATGATACCTACCGATACTTAAAACCGTGGCCCAAGGCCCATAGAACCCATCATTGGCCCAAAAGTTTGGACAGCTCTAAGTGCGTCAACATGTTTCTCTTTATCATGGACCTTGAACATATGGAAAGAATCTCCTTTGTAGGTAGCTAGATGGGGCTAAAATTTTGTGGATAGGAAGACACCAAGGTACCTTCGTCATGTTTGAAATTTCAGACCAATCCGAGTATGCCAAGTGACAAAACAAGGAATTGAAAACTCTAGGACTAACAAGAGGGTGCAAAAGACTAGTGGGTTGTCGGGACATACACGAAAGGGCATGACATTAGATGGGAGAGTAAATGGTTGAATTTGTGGCTGGAATTTGACACATGGTCTTTCAGTCCATTCCGTGGATATCCAATGATCAGATTCATCACATCGCTCTTCCAGATAGTAAAACTGGTTGTGTCCATGAAGGATATTCCACCCTAAACAGCCGTGTGGGAATTTTTTTTTCTTTTTATCATTTTCTTGGGATATTTCCAGCCACGACTCACTTTTTTTTACACATTTCCAATTCCCCACATCTTATAAATACTTCAAGGGCTTATGTCACATTGCTTCCACCACCTATTACCCTCTATAGACAATGTTTTCAAAAGGCAGGAAAAGTTGACAGCTCCGATGTAGGTTGCGAGTCCACATGTTTATTGTTACGTGGGACTTTGGTTCCAGCTCAAACCAAATAAACTCTCATTGAGGTTTAAAGAGTTCCACAGGGGGAATACCAGCAAAACCTGTCTCGAAGCCAATAGTTTCAATATACGCCTTTCTCATGCTTCGCACTAGAGACCAAGTAGTTACTAGACCTGTTTTCTGGAACAAATAACAAGAACCTCCACCTGAAACTGGAAATTCTGCGTTATGGATTGCACACAAAAAGCTTTTGAACACTCCACTCCCTTGGATTCATCAACCTTCGGAAAATGAGAGGAAAGGTATGAAATGAACGATTTGATCCATTTTCATGGAGTTGTCCTTGCCCAAGCATCCATAGGGAATGAGGAATACATACGGGAATCCAATGAGTTTGGAGAGTAAGGGGAAACAGGATCCAGCTTAATCCCAGAAAACTAATGTCCCTGGTGATCGGGTTGGACTGCCCATTTGATTGGTGCATAATATCAAGTCACCATGCCAGGAGAAAAGTGTATATAAAATAGTAAACAACAAAACTCAGCCTTATCCCATCTTAATGGAGTCGGCTACATGGATCCATGAAAAAGCAACAAAATAGGAGAAAAGTCAACATAGAGTTGGGAGAGGAGAGAAATGAAAGGATGAAAGATGAGAGTAAGAGGAAATAAGCACAACCCACACAAGTCAGGAGAAGCTCAGCTACTTGGGTCAGCAACATGGATCCTTGCCCTCCAATAGGCTCAATACAGGTCATGCTTTGGACAAGACTTAGACTATGCATGTCATTCCTCACCACTTCGCCTATGGTCATTTTAGGCCTACCCCTAGCTTTCTTAGATCCTTCAATCTGAATCGAGTCACTCCTTACAGGGGCATCCTCAAGCCTCCTTTGAACATGGCCATACCACCTCAATCAGCATTCACGGAGCTTGTAGATCGGGACAACTCCCAAATCAGCTTTAAGATGTTCATTCCTTACTTTATCTTTCCTAGTTTTCCCGCACATCCATCTTAACATCCTCATCTCAGCTACACATAGCTTCTCTATATAACACTTCTTAACTGCCCAACATTTCCGCCCCTATACAACATAGCTGGTCGCACAACAGTCCTTAGAATTTTCCCTCAAGCTTCAAAGGGATACGCCGGTCACATAACACTAAATATAAATCAAGTGTAGTGCCTAGTTACCACTTCATGCAAAAGCATAAGCAAAATTTCGACCTGGTCAGTCTACTAAAGACTTGGTACTAACACTGCCATACTAGCACCCAACTCAACAAAATGCATATGAAAACATGACACATTGAATAGTCTATGTCTTCTCTACACTTAATTTCATAAATGATCTGCATGGACCTAATGCCCAACAGCTTCAGAGATTCTTTCAACAAATATCTCTTGATTTGCATGAACCTAGTGCTCCTGGACAACACTAAATCTATGCAACTCTCCAGGATTTTAAAAGAAACCATCTTCCTGGACGTCAAATATCATATAGTTGATGTGTGAAATTCGAATTCCTCATTCATGACTGGAAAACACTCAATTCTGAACTTTATCGACTTCTAGAAATCTATCACAACCCAATTAGATGATACTCATTGAAATGTTAAAAATTTTACAAAGTATTGGCCACAAACTATGATGAAGAGTAACCATGATCCAAATGTACTTCCAAACATGGTCTAGTTTTGAATCCTGATAACAATGATATTAAATGTAAATATAGAAACTATGATCATACCGTGATGAAGTTGCCACTGTTCTGACCATCTGCTCGGAAGTAGTTGTTGGCATTTTTAGCAGTGTTCCCTTGGATGCCAGCTGGAATCTGCTTACTGTTATCCGCTGGTTGTGAAACAGCAGTGGGCTTCTGGGAAGGGCCATTATTTGTGTCCTGTCCCAGGTTCTGAACAGGATTAGCCTGATTAGCAGCAGGCTTTGGGGCCTCACCACTTCCAAACAAGTAGCCCAATGAACTCTGTCCACCTCCACTGCTTACTCCACGACCCATCGTTCTCCTATTTCTTTTTCTTTTTAGTTCTGTTCCTTGATAAGGAAACCTGCAATCAATATCAAACAAATGGCACCAGTAAATAATGCAAAGCTAAGAGGCAGATAGGAGAAATATGTAAGATTGGAAGGATGTCAACACTAAGAATCCCATAAACACACATGGCCAAAAATAACTGTGGGCAAGAGTGATCGCATGAACTGTCATTAGTGAAAGATCTGGCTTAATAGAGATATGGATATAGATCATCCATAATTGTCTACTTACTGGCAGAATCGGTACAATTATAAAAGCTTACAAAATATCCAACAGCAAGGAACCCAGGGACACCTGGCTCGATACATGGTGTTTGTTTCTCATTCAGCAGTCCAGATCGGATTACTTGTGCTGCATTCGGTATGCATTATAGGTTTACAATGCATTCCAAGAAATCATATCAAATGCATCCTTAACTTCAAGAAGTCTACTATACAATTCCAAACACTTCCAAAGTATAGCTATATAGTTCATTCTCTTTAACCATGGTTTAGAGTTGAATCTTCAAGGGCTAGGGTGCTTGGGACCCACAAAATATTGAGGTTGAGATTAGATGATAAATATATGTTAAATAATTAGTGGATCCAGATGTTTAAGATCATGGACGGAAGACTAAGGCTGTGCTTGGTATGATTTCGTGGAAAGCATTATCGACCTAGACTACATTCAAGATGCATACCAAATGCAGCATTGGTGTGCCATATGGCAGAAATAAAAGGTTCAACCTTGCTTTCCTAACTACACTCAAGTGTTGTGTTCTTTTTCCCTATTTTTAGAATGGGAAAAAGTCCATGCCAAGCTCCGTGGAGCCCGCGCCAAGACACAAGAGCGCGCAAAATTATTGTCCCTCCCCGCCCCGCCCCCCCCCCCCCCCGTCCCATCACTTAGATACGGAATACAATGGATAATCCAAGGCACCCTTTCTTATTAGCAATTCTTTCCTTAGGCGTTTGCCCCCATAGATCGGGATCGAATTGTTATAGAACAGGAGTTTAATTAGTTGCTTATTAGAGACCAGGAACTTTTATCTAGAGAGTGAATAGATATCTTGATAAACAAGCTATATTTTTCTTTGTGTTACCTTTTCTTAATAATGAGAAACAGTTTAAGAGAGCCAAGTCAACCCCTAGAACTACTGGTCCAAGAGCCAGAAATAAATCATCCCAAGCAGATATGATCAAGTGGCAAGATAAAGATACAAAAATCAAGACTATCAAAAGGGTGCACCACCATTGCATGGACTAACAAGAGGACGCATGCCAATACTTGAGAATGTATTTGATGGAATTCTGAAATTTGACAGGTGGCTAACCCATACCATGCCCTCTCTATCTCATAGTCACCACATCATCCTTCCACATGGCTGCATAATGAGGTGGGCTGCTGAGGTAGCCTCCAAGGTGGACTACCCAAAGGTCTTTTGCCTTAAAAATTATGTTATTTGGCATGTATTTTCTTTTTCTTTTTTTTTTTTCAAAAGTTCAGTAAATATGCAAATTTACAAGGGGTTATTATACTACTAACTTACTAAGTGAGCTGGTAGAAATTTTTCAAACCATAATGGAGCGACACCTGTAAGAAGTGCTTATGGGCTAGCTGCTGTGTACAGAAAAGATTGATAAATTAAAGCAACACACTAAACAAAGTGGCCTTTAACAACCATATATGATTTAACTAACTGGAGACACCAATTAAGACGACTTTTTTAAGAAGCTCTAAACTTTATACTGAAAGGGCAACGCTAGCCACTTCATGAAGTTTTGTATTAGCAATTTCTTATTGGCAAACTATACCATCTATAGAGTCACAAGAGTCAGAAACAGTCAATCGGAGCAGAAGTAAAAGTAGCAACAAGAACTAGAAGAAGAAGAGGAAAGGTGCCTGCTTGCATCCTACACTATAGTGTTCCCTTCATGAAATATGCAAGAAACAGTAGGACGTCAGGAGTTGAGCATAAGAAGGAGGTGCACCAGACAAGGAGAAAAGAAGAATGATTAAAAAATAACAAAACAGGTTTCCTATCTGCGACCTAGACTTCAAACATTGTGCCTTATTTGTGTGAAAGAAATAGACAAATAATTATGTCTTTAAAAACCTTGATCCACGTTGTCTTTAAGTGATTTTTGCATTAAAAGTGGTGACAATGCAGCATGGCTTGGCAGTAAGAAAAAAAGCAAATACCAAACCTCCAGAATCACGGAAATGAAGTGTTATCCTTACACTTAATGAAAATAGAGAATATTCAATAGGCAAATAAGTTAGCATACAGAAGAATAGTAACAAACTAAAAATGAGGGAATAACTAAATAATTCAAGAATAGAAAAGAGGAGTTGTAACGCCCCCGGCCCCATTAACCTTGCACAATATTGTTCTCTTTGGTCCATAGGCCTCAAAGCTTTAAAACACGTTGTGCCATGTTAAGGAGGCTAGAGGTTATTAACTAGTCCAAGAATCTCTCCCTAGCACAGCATCCCCGTTGTGGCCCCACACGCTGTCGGGGTCGGCTCTGATACCATTTGTAACGCCCTGGCCCCATTAACCTTGCACAATATTGTCCTCTTTGGCCCATAGACCTCAAGGCTTTAAAACGCGTTGTGCCATGTTAAAGTGGCTAAAAGTTATTAATTAGTCCAGAAATTTCTCCCTAGGTGATGTGGGACTAAAGTTTACACACCCTCACCGATCTCCCAAACCCCCTGGTACTAGCCGTATTCTTGATGGGGACACCTCACCGATCTCCCAGGCAGGTCTGGTACTTACCGTATTCTTGGGTCGTTACAGGAGCTCCAACAGATTTAAGGAACATGCATTAAACACCAGTCAGTGAAACTGTATAACTAGATACCAAAAAGAAGTAGGATCTTCCTCCTTTAAGGCCCAATCAATGAAACTATATACGTAGATACCAAAAGAAAATAGGATCTTCCTCCTTAAGGCTTCATCGTCAGTATTTTAAAGTTTATCAGAAAGAAGGGGGGCTTTAATCTTGTCCCCAGCTTAGTTAGGAGGTCAAAAGAGAAAAAGGAGTCCCACCAGTTGTGTTACTGCAACATTCATCTCATGGCCATAGAGGTAGGTAACATATTGTAGGAATATCTCGCTTCATAGTGGGACCTCATCCAATAGAGAACACAGAGGGTGGTTCCAACTGTAGGGTGGGATAACTACAATGTATTGCCTCAACAAGCATTAAATTGCAGGTCAAATTAGCATCACTCCATGTCCCATTAGGCTTCGCCAGCAGAAAGAATGAAAAAACCATGACATCACGCTAATATAACTTTATACTATAAACCTATCTTTCCAGTTAAAGCTAAACAATTTATAACCTTGCATTCTTCTCAAAGATCGGTACTTTTCTAGCTCAGAATACAACATTAGCAACTAATGTGCAAGTAAAGAAACCAAAATTTCTAAAAGCACTATGAAATCAGAGATTGTCATCAGTACTGAGATCATATAAATCAAACCGGGAGATGGACAAGGCCATGGTTGCAGTTTTCCAGTCTTTCATCTCGACAAACCAAAATCAAAAATTTATCAGTGAGGCAGGAGGTTGAAAGTCGGCTCTCACCATCTCGTCCATCCCACTACTTTGACGCAACTCATTGAAGTATGAATGTATCATAGCACCGACTTAAAAACAAATATTTCATGACATGTAAGACAAACAATAAGCATTTAACAAAGTCGCATTTCCCTCATCCTTCCACATTCTACATTAAAAATCGAGATATGCTTTCAAATCTAACGAGATAATGGAACCAACGCACAGTAATCGACCAAAAAAGTACAACAATGATCGAATTCCTCCGACGAGAAAAGCTACAAATCCAGTCAAAATGTGGAAAGAAAACATCAGATCAGCAACAGTAAACAGCATCTAAGGAAGAATCTACGCATGAAATCATGATTGAAAACCTAAAACGAAACCACTGTTCTGCAATCCTTAAATGAGATTTGATGGAAAATAAAGAGTAGAAACTCAACAGACAAATGAATCAAATCGAGGAAACATAGATCCAGAGTCTCTAAACTGCCGCACCTTGTTCTTCGGATCTGATCTGGAGAGACGACGTAGATTCCCCCTACTAGAGACCAGAAAGCGAGGTGAGAAAATATGTAAAATGAGATTTACGAGAGGAATGGGAGTGAAGTAGCAGTGGTTGTGTTATGCGTTAGCCCAATAAGGGAGGATATTTATTGTTATTGTCGTGAGTAAGCACGCATACGCTCACATGTGCGAGGGGCAGTCGCCGAATTCGCCACACTACCCAGACGTGTGAGAGAGAGAGAGAGAGAGAGAGAGAGAGGGGGGGCCAACCTTTAAAAGATGGGTAAAAAATAACGTCTTTTTTCGATCTTTCTCCTCTTTTTTTTTTTAAGTAGGAAAGAAAGTAGCTTACCCTCAGGAGGCTCGAACTTGAGACCTCCTAATAAGCATAGGCTTGTTTCTCGATCTCTCTTGATATACGATAATATGATCAGCCATTGAGAAATGAACACGTATCATGAGTGCACTTGGACCTTTTGTAGCACAACATAGTGTTTGGCACACATCCAACACCTAAAAATGCCTTAGGCTGCGTGCAATCGTCTTGGGCTTTGTGTTTAAACATTTCTAGCCGTTGGATGACAAACAAGCCACCAACCAGGCATGGCTCACCATTATCTGACTAGATAACAACAATTGTAATCAGTACTTACTCCCCCAACCACCCTCTCGTACGATTAAAGATGACCAAACCGAGCCATCTATCTACCTCAAGAATGACCAATCCCTCATTACGAGTGGTCATCCCTTCCCAAGCTGACCACAAAACCCAAGGATAACCCTCACCATCCTAATTGGCAAAAGTCAAAACCCCAACCAAGTACCGTTTCCTTAAACTCATATCTACCATTCATATGTCATTCGATCTATTACCTAATCATGAGATGGTGGCATCTATAAGCGTTTCTGAAGTTAACCAACGCCTGCAAACCTAACTATGGTTAGGTTAGACGATTACGAAATCCAGGCATGACGACAATCGAGTTAACCGTTAGGATCATGGTTACTAAACCTAGGAATAACTATAATGGTAGAGTTAACCATCATGATCATGCTAGTTGCTATGAGATCAGCTACCTCAGTTCAAATAGTGATTGATCCACCAATAGCTCACAAGTCCACATCAGCAAGGAAAGAAACCTACAGACCAATAGAAAGGCTCACCGACCAAGATATAAAAGGGAACCCAACTGAAACGAAGGTAAGAGACATAGAACACTCAAAGCTCATTTTGGGATTTCCTTTCTCTCACAAATATATTGACTTAACCATCAAAGGACCCTTCCTGGAGACAACCTCTGAGAAAGTTTTCTCATCCATGATCTGTAGGGTTTAACCGAGCGAAAATCTGTAGTAACAGATTGGCGTAGTTCTTGGGAACAAAAAGCCATCTGAGTGATTTTAAATGCTCAAAATGATAAAGAAGACTAAGATGTACTCGAAAAAGTCTTAGGTGCGTCTTGCTGACCTACCACGCCTATCGGATAATAAGCCAGAAGTTGGAGAAGAAGTCAAGCAAGATCCCTTAGTGGAGGACAATGCGTGTTCCCTGGAGGCCCCCCAGTCAAAACTCCATACAATACATCCACAGGGAGTCATGGCAGAGTAGTTTGATGCATTACAACATGAGGTGCAACTCCTTACCAAGGTAACGATGGATGCCTCAAAGAATCTCAGCAAGGCTCCCCACTAGAAGAGCCTACCCTAGGCATTATGATGGCTGCCATAAATCTACCCCAAGAGCTAAGACCAACATAGCCACACCAAAGTACCATAGAGGGAAGCCCATGAAGAACCAAAGGCAAGTCGTCGAGGCAAGGGGCAACAGATTATTTGGCATTTAGAGGCAGTTTCAGAATTGAAAATGATTTTTCTAGAAGACGAATCCTTCATGTAACTTTGTGAAACAAATATATTCTTTCCAACGCACCTGATTTAGTCCCGTTTCGATACTGTATGAGGAAGTTACGACATCCGTAAGGTTCAAGAAAAATTTGAACTTTTTGCAAGGTTGAATATGATGATCAGGTATTCTGAAAGATTGTAGAATTTCGACTTACAGTCCATAACATTTTTTTTGGCTCAGTCAGAATTCGGATGACAAAGTTTTAGCAATTCCCGTTTGTTCACTTGAAAATGAAGGGCATTTTGGCCAATCCGAATTATTTTTTGTTTCTCTGAGAAAAAACAATAAGGAATTTGCAGATGTGGATAATTTGTACTCGTAGTATTCATCATCATGAACTCATGACTGCAAACGGCTCTCAAATTGGAGCGAGAACGAAGAAGTTATGACTTAGATACCTTTCTGTGTGTTCTGGTCAGCTGAAGTACTATTGAAGAATCGTAACCATTGGATTGGAATTAGAGAATGGATCCTCATCATAGGGTTGAGTTCAAATTAAAAATGTGGATTCCTCACTTTTTAAAGTTAGATTCTTCTTGGAAGAATCTCAGCCATCTATAATACTTTATGATCTGCGATTAATATTTAAGATGCCTTGAAACCCAATCAAACTGTGAAAGGTGTCAAGAGCCTTTTCTATGTGAAGTTTTGACCATTGGATAAAAACATCTCAGGGTTGTGAGGTGAAGTTCTTGGTACACTATGATACACTAGAACATCCCTATCTATAGTGGGGGGACATGCAATTAATGCTCCACTTTTGTACTTTTATGAAGTTAATCTCAACCTTTCATGGTTTGGAAGATTGGACGCTTGAAATTGAAGATTCCTATTAAGCCAATAGTAGTTTTTGGTGGGAGATTCCTGATGGTTCTCTATGCTTCGCATGTGTACGGTTAAAACCCAAAAGATTCTATTTCAAGCTCTCTTATTAGGTGATCTTCAAAAGATCATATCTCCTTGATCCCAACTTCGATTTGGATGAACTAAATTGCAGATTTTTCATTACCCCGACCTCTACAGGCCTAAGGGAAAATGATAAAGAAAGGAGTAGTACATGTGGCCAAATTTATGAGTTGAAGCTCAAGATGCCTTAGGTTTTGAAAGCAAAATACATAACCTCGTGTACTTGGTCCATAGCCTCCATTAGAGGTCTTTGGAGTTGCTGGAAGTTAGGGTAGCATCCTCCATTGGTAGTAGCTAAGAAAAAGAAAAGGGAAGAGAAGAGAAGAAGAGGAAAATAGATAAGGAGTTTTCCCCTTTCTTTGTGTGTGTATGCCTCTCAAGAAAGGTTTTCTCATGCCCATTAATGGAGATTGGTCATTTTTGTTGAGAATATTACCTATCCATTAAAGTTGTATTTACAAAGAAGACAAGAAGAGGAGACGTAAAGAGAGAAAAAGTGAGTGTGTGTTTGTGTGTATGCCATTGTTGAGCCATTGAAACTTTTACAAGGGAAGAGAGGAAGAATAAAGAAAGAGAAAGAGAGGATGTTGTTTTTGCCATAGTAAAGGAAGAAGAAAGAAAAAAGAGATGGATCCTTCTTGTTGTGTGCATTGAGATCTTCTACAAGTGAGAGAAGAAAAGAAAAGAGAGGAAAAAGAAGAAAAAGGAAGAGAAAGAAATAGAGGAAAAGAAGAGAGAGAGTGTCTGTATCACACAGTCACTGCCAACGGGTTCTATAGTGCACTTGAAGATTACAATTTATCTATCAACTTGGGAGAGGTTGAAGATTCCAATGGACAATCAAAAGTCTTGATTCCATGTTCGGAAACCAGTGATCATAGACATTGCATGGTTGTAAGCTATTCTATTCTCATTGACTTGTGCATTTGATTTACTGTATTTCTATTGCATGCTTAGCTAGGTTATATATATTTTCATAGACTTATGCTATGTGAGATTTCATTATAGGGCATTGATATAATCCCAGCCCTTATTTTGTAATTGGTGTTCAATGGGTACTGGACATAGGGACAATGTGTTCTGGACATAGAGACAATGTGTTCCTTGGTAATTACCATTACCTAAACCTTATTTTCTGTGGGTACGGCCTCTCATATCATTATGAGAAAACAGTTGAAGGCCTAGGCTTTATACACCAAAGATGGGAATTGAGAATGTATCCCTTGGCTGTGGGTATAGTCAAAATTAGTATTTGAGTAGATATTGAGCTCGACAGTGGACATTACTCCTTGCATATAGGCAATTAGCTGAAGCACGTATTTCTTGTGTTGTGGTTATGTATGCTCGTATTATATTGTGGATTTGAGTGCATGTCTACAGGATATATGTGTATATTTGATAGACCTGGCCACTTGGTGGTGCAATGTGGATGTGTATACGATTATGTATATATAAGACAATGACTGCCATATGAGGTTGTGGGATAGCTCTAGACCGCAATATAGTTTCTGTGAGTAAGCTCTATGCAATATTGAGATTAGCCAATAGTATACACAACAGCTCTTGGCAGCAACAATAGATTGTATGTGCATCTATTAAAGTGCTAGCAATGATTGCCATGTCGAAGGGTACAATTAGAAAAAGGAAAAAGAAAATTAAACATTGATTCACCCCCTCTTAGTGTTAGCCGGGACTCAATATGAGAACCATTGTCTCTGTTACACAATTCCAAAGAGGACCGTGATGATAAAATTCCCGTGTGCTTCATAGAACAACCCAATTCAAGCATCGTCGTCATGGTTCTCGATTTTAGTTCTCTCCTTTGTTTGAACCTTTGTTTATGAGTTCTAGGGCTTGGATTTGTTCCTCAAATCCCATGCATGTGAGCCAAATCCTCCCCTCTCTCTCTTTCTCTCTCTCTCTCTCTCTCTAGAGTCCAAATAGAAAGAAATGAAAAGTCATCTCGATTTCTTCTTCGGAGATACACTTTTCACTATTTAAAAATCCTAACAGAGGGTTTCTTTTGGAACAAAATACAGGACATTTTTTGTTAACAAAACTTTTGCTAAAGAAGATGATCAAAACGTCTGGCCAAGATGATCGATAAATTTCTCTATTCTCTCATAAGAATCAGGTTCCAATACTAGTGTCTACTACTCATTCAATGCAGGAAGAATACATTTCATCGTGTTGGAAATGGGACAGAGACGAGGAGAGGGTGACCAAAAGGTTAGAAGAGCAGAGGTAGAGGAGGAATTGGACAACGATAACGGAAAATGAAACTTGAAAGGGAGAGGGAGTGGGAAAAGCAGAGGGTTGGCGAGGAGGAGAGAGATTTCGGAGTGAGGAAGGAAGAGGGAGGGGTAATTACGAAAAACATTCACTTAAAAAGAAGGTGAGTAATATAATTAACGGTAAAGAAGGAAAGACAAAAATGGTTACAACAATCAATTACCACCTTCTTACAAACAAATTATCTCCTAGATAAATACCAAGTAAAAAAAAAAAAAAAAAATGCAAGTAAAATAGATAAAACAATGTTAAGAAATCACAAGTACAAAAAGAAAGAAAGAAAAAAATGTTATAGAGATCTTAACTATAAATAAACAGAGCCTTAAGGAAACTTCCTGATAGTCTAAAGTTTTCTCAAGGCAACTCATTTTCAATATTTTCCATCCCATGGTAGCTTATATTATCTATCTCATCCCCCTCTCCATCATACCTTGTGAGGATTCTATTATTTTTTGCCACATCTGCAAATGTAGAAAGCTATCTATGAAAATTGCTAAGAATGCAATCAAGAAGAGCATGACATCCTCTTCAATGTCAGCCTCGAGTCCCATTTGACATTTATTATGGAAATCCCAATTGCACCCCAAATTCAAGATCTTTCTATGGAAGCTCCTCAAGAAGAAACTGGCCACCAAGGTCAACCTAGCAAAGAAATTTTGTCTTTACACTACCTATTCATTTTGTCAATTAGGGTGTGAATCGGATTGGCAAATGTTCTCGTCTTGTGATTTTTCTAAATGCATATGGGCTGCTACTAATTTAGGTCTCAGATCCCTGATTGATGATGAGAATAATATTACAATCCTTTTTTTTTGGAGACCTTACTTTCTTCTTCTTCATTACCAACAAAGGAATGGGGAAGTTTGCGCATTTTGCAATTACTTGCTACTTTATATGGATCAATCGCAACATAGTGCTTAAAAAACCTTGCCCCAGTCCAGATCATCCATAATATCAACAGATGGATACATGATTTATCACTCGTCGATCTACTTCCACCCCAACCCACCCTTGCCTTTCCGACTCCTGATTCACCCCATCGCAATCCCATTTCTTGGCTTCAGATGCTTCAAAATTGAAGCTCTATTTGTTTTCTCATTTTTGATTACTTAACTATGGAAAACTTTCCTTATATTTTGTTTTGATAAATCCACTCGGTAGAAGCGATTATCCATTTCCCTTGACCGAAAAAAAAATACACTGAAAGTCATTTGGTTGAGAGATAGATCGACTACCAAATTTGACATATGACCTATAAAGGAAATGCCAAGTGACTAACATGGTAGAATGTCATATCATCTTTGTCCATATGACAAAAAATAGTTTGCATTTAGAAAACCTCTATCCTTTCCCCCAAACTGATAAGATAAAAGGTCTACCCTTGGGTTTCACCCCCTCCCCAACTGAGGCCCATGAGTTGTTTTCAACCACTTTTGGCCACATCATTTAACATGTAGTATAGTTCCTTTTGGTAAAAATTGGAGACATGAGCGGAAGAGTGTGTGCCTACTTACTTTCTGAAACCCAAATGATTCAGTAGAACAAATGAAAAAAATATTAAGGGCGAGGATCATACCAGGCTGCGTGGCCCCTGCACTAGTGTGAGGCCAATATAACACCCTTAGGGCATCTATAGGGGTTGAATTTTCGCATTTTAAGTTTAACTTTCTTAGTCTATGTATGTAATCTAATCTTACCTGGTTTGCGCATAATATCTCCCATGTGGTTGATAAGGTTATGGTTGTTGTTGTTGTATCTCTCATGTGGTAGAACAATGAAATTAAAACTTCCTTATTCACATGTCAATTTCCACTCTATTTGCCAAGTGGTAAAATAAAGCATTGCAAAATCCTAGGACAAAGAAAAAGTTCATTTTGCATGGACCTCTTAGGGTATAATGATATAGGGATGTGAAAAGTTGGCCCCCAATTGGTATACTCGACTTGAACTGATCAGTTGAAGTCTAAATCCAAACCAACCAGTGGAAACTCGAGACGATCCGACCAATTACTAAACTTGTCAGGCTCAAGTACTGATCAATTAATAATCGTGTGGTCCCATTGCAATTTAGGGGCCCAACGATTGTTGACAGGGAGGCTTGGGACCGACTGAATAATTTACCCGATAGAAAACTAATCGTTTATAGCACAATTAGCTCATTAAAATCTATTTAGCCCGATTACGCCCTGTTTAAGGACCTTTTATCGCCCAATAGTCAATTAGCCAGTTTAACCCTGATTATAACCCGTTTAGCCCAATTTCTTTGAACTCAATTATAAATTGGAAATCGGCTAACTGAATAGAAACGTGTCTATGTTAAGGTGTACAAGACTCGATTACTTAAACATGTGAAAATGGTGCAGAGCTTTAAATTGGTGGGAACCAATTAAGCCAATCAAAGCGACTAGTTGGCACCCTTATTAGAAATACATAAATTGGATTTGAGGTTAATATTTGAAATATAATCAATACGTATAATTTTTTAAGGGAAATTATTAACATAACAATTGTCTGTTATTTATCCAAACGTAACAAGACACCAATTACCCTTTTAGAACTACAATAGGGATGCGATTGAAAATAAATTTATAAGGATAATTAGGGAAAATCACTTTCACTAGAATCACTACTGATAATAAGGAAAAAATCGATAAAATGCAAGAGCTTTAATTAGCTTTCATAATGAGGGGTTAAAGCAGAACTCAACACAACCCATCTTCCCCAAACGTCTCTCTGTTTCCAACTATGAACCAATCCAACGACTCTCTTGTTTCTGGGGAGGTAATAGTCCTTCTACCTCTCCCTCGTTCCCTCGACTCCCTCCTTCCTTCTCCCTTTGTTTGTTGACTGTCCTCCCATGTCTCTCGTTCCCTCATTTCTAACCCCTCATTCCCGTGTTCCCTCCACACCATGTGACGATCAGAGTTATCGGACTCTATAGTGAGGCAGTGGGGTAGCACAGTGCAACAACCGAGTCATCAAACTCTGCAACTGAGGTAAGAAATTAGAATCGCTCTCCCGCTCTCCTCCAACAGGAAGCCTGTAATCAGACTGTATCCCATGTATGATAGTATACTTCTCGTTCTCCAAATCGAATATTATGTATTTATCCTCTACAAAATCCTTGAGTTGCCTTGAGATTGGAAATTTATGTGGGGATATCGGTTGCATAGGTACATCATGTATAGGTGTCCCCAACCTATCAAGCATCTGATGATACTATCTTCACTGCTTGATCTTGTGGTTTAATTGACCTATGTGGCCAAACTATGAAATTACCTACTCTTGATTCCCCAAAAAGCATCCATTCGTTGAGAACCGACTTATCATGCTTCTGACCAAGTGAACAAATGTGATGTTCATGTTAAGTGTTGAAAGAAAGATCTAAACTGCAACAAAGGATATTAGCAATCAACTAAGGAATAAACGCCACATTTGACATACAACTCTTATTTGATGGTAATTATTGCAGCAATGAGCCAAGTTTGTGGAAAAAATAGCATTAGTTCATAGTGAGACACAACTCTTCTTTTTCACATTATGAGATGCTCTTTTCTTCTTTGTTAGCATAAGAGGTAACCTACTCTAGTGACATATTGAATTGGATTGTGAGCCTTAAGCTTTGATTTTTTGCTAATCACTTTCTAGTTCATATTGTTATCGCATTTAATATGTTAATGATTATTCGCAAGAAAAGAGCATTATGCAACAATGAACCATCAATAAACTGATAATGGTGCTAAAAATGGGAACACATGCCATAGAAAAAGAAGGGGGGGGGGAGAATTATGTTATTGGATTGTTTTCCCACTGTAGGTCAGTAGATCAAACAAAGAAGCATAAGGAGCAAGGGAGGAAATTCCATATTGTATTCCTCTTGTAAGTGCTCTCATTTACCCTCTTTTATAATTCTTTAGCTCAAATTGGTAGAGCACTTGAGGATTACCCAATAAATGGTGGTTCAGATCCATCAAGACTCATTGAATTTTTTTTTGTCTCATTTTTTAAATTCTAGTGGCATGAGTTCAAAAGAGAATGTGTCCGAGGATCCACTTGGATTGGATTTCTGAATCTTACCATCAAGCCTACTTTAGGCCTATTAAACATAGTGAAAACATTAGATTTTTAAAAATCACACTCAAAATGGTACTTTGACTTCAGACCTTAGGTTGTTAGTCTATGGTGTAGGTGAGCTCTACCATAGGCTACTCCACACAATATCTAGGTTTTTTTTTTACCTACAAGTGCGCTTGAGAAGAAATGGAGCTTCAAAAATTGATGTTGAAGTGTCATTCTTCAATCTTTAAGTATTTATATTAATGTTGAGGCAGTTCATATGAGATTTGACAAAGAGAAGCACCAAAAACCTTGGTTGGGAGGGTTTTCTTTCACTTTTGAAGCGAGACATTAGAGATTTTGACGAAATGAAGAGATCGTGAGTCGAAATAGTGCACTAATTAAGGATCAATCCAAGTCAAATCTAGGAGCAACATTGGCTAAGAATCCGTAACTATAAGTGGAGCCGAGCAGTGCCCTTGTAAAATAGGCCTCGAGTTGAAATAAAATCGAAACATGAACCCGAGATCTTGGTATCATCTTGACGAGATACCCCCCCTTCACCTCTCCTAAGGTGTCAATGGACTTGTAACCTTACTTTTTTTTTCCCCTTGTTTGATTCTAAAAATTATTTGATACAGTACTTAATGTGGGGGTAAAACAAGGTTTTCAAAAAAATGAAAGTCATATAATGCAGTTCCTATGTGAAATAATAGATTTGCCCTTATTGAAAAAAACTTCATCAAATGCTTTTGGGAATTAGAGAAGGGGCAATTAAATGAAGGTTTCAAGTCACAAATTTGATAAAAAAGTCCAAATTGCACATAAATATGCCTAAATTTAATTAAGTTTGACCATAATTGATCCACATTATATACAGAAACCTAGATTCGCAAATCGAGCTTCTAAGTTCAAAACTTGATGACTTAAATAAGGCCATCTAACATATCTGCTCTGGTTTGGGCTTCTGGGTAGATTAGGAAGCTCCCATAGGTTGGCTCGGTTGGGTACCTTGTTGGTTCACACCCCTGCAACATGATTCTTTTTAATTATAATATATATATATATATATATTATCAATGTAAGGTGAAGCCTGTGAGGATGTTGAAGGTTCGAGAGATTGTTATTTATTAAAACAAATCTTAATTGATTTTAATCGATTTAAATGGTTAAAATCAAACGATTTCATGGTTTCACCATAAATAGCTGGCTGCAGTAAATCATTTCAATTTAATTTTGACATTGTCATCTAAGAGTTCCTAGTTTTAAGGTGGACAGATAATATTTACCAAAAAAAAAAAAGTGGATAGAGAAATCTGCAACTCCTCTTCTACTTTCCTATTTTAGGGAAGTGGGGGTCTCTTTCTAATCTCTAGTCATCCAAGGTAAGTTAGTGGTCATTTGAGGTTTTGATGGTGTGCTTACATTAATGGTAGAGAAATGAAGCTAAGTTGACCATCCGATTTTTATTTAAGCTCTCTGCAACAGTTCTCTACTTAAATCTCTTGCACATTTATTTAAAGGGGATGATTATTACTGAGAAATCAGGCATTTAAACCCTTCATCAATAGCAAAAACCATGAATGCCTTGAAGTTTGTCCTTGTCCTAGCCTTCACATTGGCCTTGTCCAATCCGTATATTGTTGAAGGAAGATACTTCGTGTATGTTATAAACGACTTGGGTTCGAATCAGATATTGAACTTTCATTGCAAATCCAAAGACGATGATCTTGGCCCACATACACACGGGTTTGGTCAAGAATTTTATTGGAGTTTCAATCTCAACTTCTTCGCTACCACTCTTTTCTGGTGCAACATGCAATGGAAGAATAAACAAGGTAGTTTTGAGATCTTCAATAGTAGAGAAGAATAGTTTAAGTGTGGGGATAGCTATGATGGGCATTGTTATCGAAAGGTAAGAAAGGATGGCATATATTACAACAAGCATAGGGATGCAAGAACCTATTGGAAGAAGTATTCATGGTAGCTTTTCTAAGGACATATACTTTTTCATACATTATGAACTCTAATGTTTGAATAACTATTATGCAAATCCATCAATAAAGGTTTTTGGTACCTCATGTTTGAGATAATATGTTTGGAGTACTCTTTTCCATATTTTCAACTTAACATGATGTAACACAACTTCCAAAAACCCCTTCCCGCAACTGCCACTATCTTCTCCTCTGACGGAATAGATGTGGTCTGTCAACAAAGAGGGTCAAATTCAGCTTCCACCTCCATCTTCAAAGAGTGGAGCACTGTCTGACGGTGGAGGCTGAATTTGACCCCCCAAACTACACGAACTTTATTGCTAGTAAATCAACCTAGCAGTCTTTAGTTGGCCTCATTTGTGAAGGTAGATAGAGAAGGTGTATTTTTGTTTTTTCGATGCTAATTCAAGGGCCATGCAAGACCTACTGAGGGGACCGCAAGAGGGCCTCTCCGCCACACTTCTGCAATGAAACACTGCTACTATTTTTTTTTTTTTAGGAAGATTGAACCAGCAACCTTCAGTGGGCTTATGCTAGAGTCCAAATGCATACCTGCCTATCATTCAACTAGAAACTCATCTCCTGATAGCACTTTTTGAGGAATCAAATCAGATCGACCATAATAAGTTGGGTTGGATTGGATTAGATTGGTATCGATCTTGTCCGATCCTGATTCTTGGCTAATACCATATTGCTGGATTGGAATGGATAAAGGTTGATAAGGTTAAAAAAAAAAAAAATCAATTTCTTTGATACAATCAGGGGGTCTTTTATCAGTCCATATCGGCCCTATCCGATCCTGAGACCAATTCAAATATCTCAAACCATGCCGGACTGATTAGGTGACTTGGAGCCATAGGACTAGAGACTAAGGTTGTATTTGGTATGCATTCTTGGAATGCATTATGGATTGTGAAAAATAGTGTCTGGTAAGCATTCCATTCTCAAAATTCTAGAAAACGGTCAAGAATGCATCCCATTTTGGATTTTGCATTCTCTATTCTCCAACTCTTGGCATAGCCTGATGAAAATAGCTTCGCCACTAATCTTTTGAAAGGCACCTTCTCTCCCAAATAATAGCGTCTCATTCTTACAAATCTCCAAAAACTGCTTCTTTCACCCCAAGTCTTTCTTTTTCTCCTTCTTAAGATCTATTCTCGAATCCAAAATCCAGGAATCTCCTGTTTTCCTTACGATCTTTACGGGTTTGATGTAAACAATACTATCTAAGGAACCATTCAAAATTTTATATTTTTATTTGTGAGTTATTGATGTAATATTATCTGGGATTTTCATCGAATAGATTCCCACCCATGAGGTGTTTGATAAAATGTCTGAGCATTCTCAAATAAAAAATGCATTTTAAACAAACATTTTATCCAAACAATGTTCTCATTCTTAGTTAGAACACATTCTGTATTTTCGAAATGGAAATGCACATTCTCATAATGAGAACACATACCATTATAAGAATAGACTAGCAATGGAAGTTGGAAGGTAAAGTCCCAAATATATAGAACAAGATGGAGAGAGACAAAGTGAGAGTATGCAAGATTTATTTATTTATTTTTTTTAAGGTTAATTTTTTGTGTTCACATGTTATGTTTTAGTCTATTGCCAAGTGGCAAAAGAAAAGATTGCAAAACTTAGGGACCATGAATAAGTGCATTATTCATGGATCCCTAAGGATGTATAGATATACATAGAAGAGTAAATTGAATTTTGGTTGTAATTTAAAATACGATCAATACATATAATTTTTAAAGGAAACGGGTTTACTGCTAGGGTGCATGGTCCCTGCACCAACTAGAGTCCAATGGAAGCACATGCATGGACATCCAAAGGAATGGTTGGGTGGTCATTTTAACGCCCCATTTAAGAGGGTGCAGGGGTTCTTTTTCTCATTTTTAAATAAGAACTATCAAAGTTTTATGTCACTATTCTATGTGGCACAAATGAGTGTACAAAATAGGTAAGACAAGAAATCTTTCACACACACACACCCAAAAAAAAAAAAAAAATCTAACCCAATTGAGGGAGTAGTAAGAAGATAAGAGAGGGATTGTAGGAATAAATGAAGAAAAGACTGAAATAGGACCAAGGGGGATACAAAGATAAATTTTAGGCTTTATCCAAATTGCGTTAAGAGAAAACTTATTTTAAAGAAAGATTATAAAAGGTAAAAATTAAAAGAAAAATAAGTAAATTCTCTCTCTCTCTCTCTCTCTCTCTCTCTCCTGAATTTTGGATATATATATATATATATATATTATCCCTTAAAAATATGGACACTGTTTTCACCTCTATTTTTTTTTTTTTTTTTTTTTGTAATCCATAGAGTGAGATTGGTGGGGATTCTATTTTTTGTTTTCTAAACAAATATTGGATGGTGTTTTCTCCTCTAAGTGTTCCAATTTTTAAGGGGAGAGGTAAATCTCTAGCCACTCTTCTACTTTCCTATTTTAGGAGGGTGGGATCTATTGGCTTAGAAAAAAATATCCCTCGTCTTGTTAGCATGAATGGAAACTTTATCAAGTTTTCCTTGTAGTAGGGTGGGTTGCTGTAATCTATGTTCATGGTGTTTTTCAGCTTGCCTTCCTTAACTCTAGTTTTGCAAGGAGTGACAAGAATCAAAGGTTCGAGGAATCATTGAAGGAGTGATGTAGGCCAAGCGATTAGGCGCCATTACCTCGATTGACTACGAAGAGGTGGTTCACTTGTTTGAGAAGGATTAGAGTTTAAGGCCCTGGGAGTTGTTTAGTTTCTAATTGGATTTGAAATATTTAAGTCGATGTTTTGTAAATTTTAACTTGGTGAAACAGTGTAAGATACTCGTGATGGTGACTCATCAATTAGTTACCCTAGCTAGAATTGACCAGTTATATAATGAACTTTTAACTGCCTCCATCCCTTAGGCAATGTTTGACAACCTAAAAAAGAAAAAAAAAAAATTAAAAATTTTGAATTTGAGGAGAGAGATAGACACATTAAAAAATCATTGTGTAATAATGATTTTTGTCTTATTATATATTTTTTTGTACTATTTTTTTTCTTGACACAAAAGCTAAAAAAAAAAAAAAGAAAAAGAAAAAAAATACAAAAGACATAATAAGAAAAAAATCAAAAGTACGCAATAATTTTTTATGTGTCTATATTCTCTCTCCTTAAATTCAAATTATTTTTTCTAGACTACCAAACATAGTCTTAGTTTTTAATGCATTTTCTTTTTGTAAAATCCTGAACCAGTTGACACCCTCAAGAGTAGGGGTGTCAATTCTAGGCTCGCACCGATAGGCCCTACCGAGCTCAACACATTTATGGCCCGACCTAGACCGGCCTGATTAATAAACGTGTCGGGCTCGATCAGGCCCGACTGGCGCCCAACTTGAACCGACTACTTTAAGCCCGACCTAGCCTGACCCATTAATACTACTTGTGGTGGTGATTGTTATCTGAACATTTATCTTTTTCAGACATAGTTTAATTGATTTAAAGTTGTTAAACTTGGGTTGTGTAGGCATTGTTTAATTGATTTGAGTTTCCTGGGATAAAGATCGAGGACTTTAATAACTTAGCTGTTTTGCCCATCTTTGGCTTAATCATTTTAACTATAGGATATTTCTTTGCTATGCCCATTTTTGCCTTATTTTATTGGTATTCCTCTTAAGTACAGTTAAGAAACCAATATTAAAGAGGACCCGTTTAAAACCCGTTTAAAGTTAAAGAGGTCTATAGCCCGGTTAAGGCCCATTTATGGGGGCCTGATTAAAGTCCGAGACCGAATGACCCAATTATCAACCGTACCATGTCCGCGCTAGCAAAACCCATTTAGATAAATGAACATTCACGGTGCAACCCTAAATATTAGTCAAGCCTGATTAAGCCCAATCGCTTGACACCTCTACTCAAGGGATTGCTGTATGTGTCTGTTGGATAATCTTCTCATTGTCATGATTTCAAATATCGATATCGTATCAATTATATTGGTATATCGTATCAGTATTGACTGAGACCGATACTTGATATCTGAGCAATCTAGATTGGTTAGCTTTATCGTTAGCTTTATCATTTCAGGGGTAAAACTTTATAAAAATGTACGTTTTTTTCTTTCAAAAGGCAAAAGACAAAATTGATGGATATACCGACCCAATCCGATCCGAATTGATATCAATATCGTGAAACACCAATACCGACAACTAGATCCTTGCTCTCGTACCAAAAAACAACACGTCCCGTCTATAAATGTACCACTCCATTCTCTTCCACACAGTCTTCTCTGCCCGCGATCTTTTTTTTTTTTTTGGGGTTTTACGAGGGTTTAGAGTTTCCTCGTTAATTCATCATCTTTGGTCCTTTCAACGGGAAAAGTTCACCGGATTTCTGTTATTAGGGTTTATACGTGCGAGGATGATTCTGCTATTTGTCGCCGTCTACTCGCCTGAGATCCTGCTCTGGTCGCTTCTTGGCGGAGTGGACGGATAGGCCCTATAAATCACTGGTAAGTGCTCAAGAAATCCAAGCCTTTCGCCACTTTGTATTTCAAATTTTTTCTTCGGTGTTGCAATTGAAATGCAATACCGGTCTGGGTTTCCCTGGAACTCGAATATCCTCCTGTCAAGATGTCTAATCTTTGATGAGCGAATTGTTGCTGTCGCAAAGCCTAGTTGGAACCCAAAATTCGTGGGTTGAATAATGCGATTCTGGGTGATTAATCACCTGAGAAAAAGAAATGGTGTTTCTTGGAACCATGCTTCGGGTGAAATGATATGAAGTTTTGAATATGAGCGATGGACGTGGGGAGAGTGGAAAAGAGAAAAAAGACGTCCCCAAGAGGAAATCAAGGGGAGGCGACGATTTTGGCCGGGCTATTGCCAAGATTTCTGTCGCGCAGATATGTAAGAGCGCGGGCTTTCAGGGTTTCCAACAGTCTGCTCTTGAAGCCCTCTCCGACATCGTCATTCGTTACCTTCGTGACTTAGGCAAGACTGCTCAGTTTTACGCTAATTTAGCAGGTAGAATGCAGTGCAACGTCTTCGATATCGTTCAGGGGCTTGAAGATTTAGGAGCTTCACAGGGTTTTTCCGGTGCATCAAATGTCCACCGTTGCCCTGCAGGCTCAGGTGTAGTTCAAGATATTACGCAGTATCTGAACTTGGAAGAAGAGATTCCGTTTTCCCGCCCTGTTCCACATTTCCCGGTCATGAGAAACAGGAGGCCCACTCCAAGTTTTCTGCAAATCGGGGAGAGCTCCCCTAACGAAAACATTCCCCCTTGGTTGCCTGCATTTCCCTATCCTCACACGTATAGTCATACTCCTGTATGGAATGAGAGGGAAACAGATCCACGCACAGATAAAATTGAACAGGCAAGGCAGCAAAGGAAGGCTGAACGATCTTTGCTGAGTTTGCAGCAGCGTTTGGCGTGCAATGGCTCGGCAGCACCTGCCGCAGTGGACCCAGCAGATGCCGGGAAGCTGAAAAGAGCAGCAGAAAGTAACCCATTTCTTGCTCCACCTCTGCAGCTTGGTGAGAAAGACGTGTCTCCCGTTGTTCTTCACCCCCATCTGTCTAACGAAGTGGTTCCGGAAAAAAGAGTTTCGGTGTTGAATACGTTTACTCCTGCTATTGAAGCAGCAAAGAATGGATTTTATGATTTTGGAGATGGTGAGAGAAATGACCTCCCTAACAAGAGACCCACTGTGCATTTCAAGGTTGGGATTGGGAAATCTTTAGGTGCACCTTGTGATTTGATCCTTCACAGCCAGAGTGTGGGGAAAACAGATCCATGGTTTGGGGGGGATGATGAGAAGGATGACAAGAAGAGGAGAGCAGAGCAAATTCTGAAGGAATCCATGGAAAACCCTCGAGAACTTGCTCAGTTGTAAATTAGTTCATTGACTGGCTGCTTGATCAGGATTTGTATACTTGTTCAAGAGTTCCACACAACAGCGGGGGTGGGATGTGGGGTAGTCAAAGGCAAAAGGGCATCTTGTTGTTGTGCTCTGGATATTAGTGGTATGGAAAGTTGGGAGTCCCCTTGGTTCTACCTTAACAAATTTTTGAGGTATGTCAATGTTTGTTCCCTTCATGCAGTGGCCCTTGTCTTCAATCAATTCTTTTCAGTGAAGACCTTTCTTCTTCTTCCATGATCCTATATTGAATGGATTCATAGAATACTCCAGTTGTGGTAGTTATTTGTTAATTTATCCAATTTTTCATAGCAACCTCCACTTGAATGATGAAGAGAACTGAACCTTTACATGTCTCTAGTTTTCCAAGAAAGTTAATTTTAGATCGAGTCTTCCTTAATCCTGGGGTGCTATAGGGTAAGACTCTCATGGACAATAGTAATGGGATACTAGTTTTCGCATTCCCCCCCCCCCCTCTGAATTGTATGATTGTATTTTGCAAATGCACATTTTGTTTTTCAGATGCTCAGAGTTACATGGATCTTTTTTTTTTATTTTTTTTTTAAATTTCTTTATTATTATCTGAGTGCACTGAAAGGTTATAAAACGCAAAGAGGAAAGGGGTTAATGCTTTATTAAATTGCTGTTGGTCTTTCTGGTTGGCTCCTTTAGTGTATGTTGACCAAGACAAGAAGAGTAGTAGTTGTACAAAATTGTAGACATGCTGTATGTCAAATTACATCAACATATACTGGATGCATTTGTGATGGTTTCGACAGAAATATGTGGTTGGAGGATATATGTTTTAGAGAAATTGAAGAAACAATATTACATTGAGAAAAATAAGGTATGTATTGTGAGAGCATAGGTTAAACATGGAGAGATAAAAAATCATAACTGAGTGAGCTAGTCCTCAAAAACTTTATTTCAACCAACATCTTAACATCATTTATCTAGTGGGAAAGAAATTAATTCATTCAAAATGCTCATCCAACTGATAAGCTTCAATGCTCTTGGAGGATGGGAAGAAAAAGTGAAATGTCACCGGGTAATTGGTTGCTATTGTGTCGTATCCTACATGAGATGAATCAGTGAGATTTGAATGCAGATGCATCGGAAGTATCAAAGGGGATCAAATTTCTATGTTCTCCCTCAGGAGGGAGTTAAAGTTCATGTATCTACCTCCTCTCGTAAGTGTTATAATCATCGAGATTTGATCCAACTTAGTTGATTGCAAGGTGTAGAAGGGATTGTGAACTTTTAACTGACAAGGAGCAACACTACACGTGTAAAAAGTATGGGATCAGTGATGCAGACACTGCTGCACTTGCTTGGTTGGACTAGCATGACCGTCTTTGGAAGCCAAGCACCAAAAAGAACCGATCCGGCCCAGGGTTGGAAATAAAATTAATAGTTTACTTGTCTTTTATTTCATGCCTTTTATTTTCCAGATTTGAATGTAGGATTAGGAATCCTTTCCTTTTGCATTAGTTTTCTTTTATGGTTGTTTCCTAGTTGGACTAGTTTCTATTTTAGTTTTATGTCTCTATTCTCCCTATATATAGACTGTAATCGATGGATAAGGGAGAGTGAATTGATTTTGAATGAGAATTGGTTGGATTTGTGCTCTCTATGAGTGTGTGATTCTCTTTCTCCCCCTGCTACTTTGGTGTTTCCCTTCTTCCCTAAGGCCCTCCATCAACTTGGTATTAGAGCCGAAGGATTCCCATTCCTTCCCCTTCCATCTCTCTTCTTCCTTTCCCATTCTCTATTCTGGTTTCTACCGAGGCTGAGAACAGTTGGAAAAAAAAACCACTATTCAAAATAGTGAATCGAGCCCTTCCCTTAACCCTCTTTTGTCTTCCAGCAACTCTCCCCCTTCCCTAACCACTTCAATTGAACCCCTCTTCTTTAGGGTTCTGTCGAGTTAAAGAGAAGTCGAAGAGAGAGAGCAGAGAGAGCGGGATAGACAGAATAGAAAAGAGAAATACCTGAGTTGACGTTTCCTGCTGTGAGTGGTCTTCTTTAGTCGAAGTTGCAGCTTTCCCCTTGCTGACGTCTTCAGGCCATACCGCCGCTGGTTCCTTCCTCGGTCTGCCTTGCTGAGCTTTCATCTCCAAGAAGGAGAGAACACCTTTGTCGGCAAAACCCACCCCCATGATCCCTCATTTTGTCTCCTTTCTTTAATTATCTTTTATTTCCTAAAATACCCCTCCCTTCCTCCATTATCCTTTTCTATCCTACTGTTTTAGTTGCATCCAAATATACTCCTGCACATACGTAATATATCGTGTGAGTTCATAATTGAATTTCAGATATTACGTTACTGCCATCCATTTAGGAATTTCACATTAATTACCATTTTGCCATTGTTCTGTAAACCTTTACTATTTTGCCATCATATTTGAGTGTAATATTGCTTATCTCCACCATGGTAGCTAATAGTGAAGTTATCCAACAGTTGAACTCCTATAAGAGAAACTAAGGCGAAAATTGATGCCACTTTCGCTGTCACTTCCCTTAAGACATAGTTTCTATTGATCGATTGGTGGCTGTGGATAGAGGAAAGAGTCCCATTCAATCTGGGGATTCTTTTAACACAACTCCACGGGATCCATCACCACCACCACCACCACCACCACCACCATAGAACTAGTTGATATAATGATGGAGCGGAACGAGCAACAAATCTGGATGTCCTTAATTTTTATGGATGTCCTTGATTTTTATGAAGATAACAATCCAACACTATACCTTGACTGGATTCACAGCTTAGAGACATTCTTCAGACGGTATAGGTTGACTGAGGCTCGAAAGATCTTTTTTGCAGAGGCTAAACTAAAAGGCATGGCCCGAGTCTGGTGGGTTAAGCAACAACAGCAAAACCGAACCCGAGGCATTAGTTTAGTCACTACTTAGGCTAAAATGTATGAAGTTATGAACTGGAGATTCTTGCCTTCTGAGTACAAGCAACACATTTATCTCAGGTTTGTACAGTTGAAACAGGAGAATTCGACCGTTGAAGAATATGTTGCTAGATTTTATTATTTGCCCATTTGTTTTGATTTTGAGTGGGATGAAGTATTGGTGGCACAATTCTGCTATTGTTTGCACCCTTAGCTTAGTCTTGCCTTTGCATCTAGTTGACTGCCTACAATGGAAGATGCCGTACAAGTAGAGTATCAGATTGAGGAAAGTATGAAACGCCCGTACAGTCAAAGAAATTTAGTAGATACTTTCCCTCGAGGTATTAGTTCCATTATGCAACAGCCTCCTACTTAGGAAATGTCATTTAGCAAACCATAGACTAGTGCTATATCTATGGCATCTTCCCAACCTAGTTGGCCGTGTTCTCCACCTCAATATGCTTTTGAAATGTCATCTTCATAGTTTACTTGTCTATACTCACCCCCTCGGCGTAATTCAGATAAACCTTCTGAGACAACAAAGTTTACAGTTCAGTGCTACTCGTGCAATGGATTTGGGCATATCAGTGCTCAATGTCCCAGTCGTTTGGTTGTTTTTATTGATGAGGATTCTCCTATACATTATATTTTCGAAGCATAACTTGGTTTTGACAGTTGATTTAAGGGGAGCGTGCATCAAATGAAGTCCATGACACTCTCAGTGATGATTATCCACATCCTTTTTATGTCATTTGTCATGTGTTGATCACTTAGGAAGTTACTGACAATGAAGATTGGCGCCGTAGTAGTATTTTCCAGACCCGTGTGAAGTGCAATGACCAATTGTTAACTTTGGTCATTGATGGAGGTAGTTGCATTAATGTTGTCTCTGAAGACACTGTTCGTAAGCTGTGATTGAAGACAGAGTCACATCCAAATCCCTATATGATTGCTTGGGTGAACAACACTAATCTCAAGATCACAGATAAGTGTTTGGTCACATATTCTATTGGTGGATTTAAGTATACAGTCCAATGTGACATCCTCCCTCTGAATATGTGCCATATCCTTCTTGGTCGACCGTGGTTGTTTGACAAGATAGTAACATTGTGGTTGTGCCAACACCTATGCTTTTAAGCATGCCAATAAGACTATAAAGTTTCATCTTGCCAAACATCTACCTGAAATTAAGCTTAAGAAGATGGTGGGATCGTTCCTCATTTAGTGTATTCCTTCAGACAGTCTCCTCGGTCTTTTCCTAACTTGATGGAGTCGAGTTCTTTTCAAAGGAGGAGACTTGATGTAGACATGGCTGCACTTGATTGGTTAGACTAGCATGACCGACTTTGGAAGCCAAGAGTCAAGAAGAACCGGTCCAGCCCGGGGTTTTGGTCCAACAAGGGTTGGAAATAAAATTAGTAGTTTACTTGTCTTTTATTCATGCATTTTATTTTCCAGATTTGAATGTAGGAGTTAGTTCCTCTTGCATTAGTTTCCTTTTATGGTCGTTTTTTTGTTGTAAACTAAAATGTGAGAAAAGTTCACTTGAAGTATATAGGGAGTATTGAACTCTAGACCTCCCCTTTATGAAGTCACTAAACCATTATTGAACCACTAGCCCCTTGGAGGGATTGAGCCCAAAATTAAAAGTATACTAAGTGATTTACTAGTAACAACTCAACAAGGGTAGATAAGTGTTTGGTCACATATTCTATTGGTGGATTTAAGTATACAGTCCAATGTGACATCCTCCCTCTGAATATGTGCCATATCCTTCTTGGTCGACTGTGGTTGTTTGACAAGATAGTAACATTGTGGCTGTGCCAACACCTATGTTTTTAAGCATGCCAATAAGACTATGGAGTTTCATCGTGCCAAAGATTTACCTGAAATTAAGCTCAAGAAGATAGTGGGATCGTTCCTCATTTAGTGTATTTCTTCAGACAGTCTCCTCGGTCCTTTTCCTAACTTGATGGAGTCGAGTTCTTTTCAAAGGAGGAGACTTGATGTAGACATGGCTGCACTTGCTTGGTTAGACTAGAATGACCGACTTTGGAAGCCAAGAGTCAAGAAGAACCGGTCTAGCCCAGGGTTTTGGTCCACCAAGGGTTGGAAATAAAATTAGTAGTTTACTTGTCTTTTATTCATGCATTTTATTTTCCAGATTTGAATGTAGGAGTTAGTTCCTTTTGCATTAGTTTCCTTTTATAATCGTTTTTTATGATGTAAACTAAAATGTGAGAAAAGTTCACTTGAAGTATATAGGGAGTATTGAACTCTAGACCTCCCCTTTATGAAGTCACTAAACCACTATTGAACCACTGGCCCCTTGGAGGGATTGAGCCCAAAATTAAAAGTATAATAAGAGATTTACTAGTAACAACTCAATAAGGGTAATTTTCATTTACCTTTGTTGTCCAAGACACTCAAGCCTCGCTATAACACTAAGAGAGAAGTTTTGATGTCATTCCTACAAGGTACAACACAAAATTTATTTTATTAATAAATCTTGGGACGATGTATTACATCAATGATACCATGTCAGTCACGACCCAAACCCAGGATAAGGGTATGCTCATGCCCTCGCGGGCAGTGATCAAAATGATCAGAATTCAAAGATTGAGCATCTATGCATAGATCAATAACATTCCATCCCAAACATTTAAGCCTTCAAAACCTACATAGTGTTCTATTACATATCATAGTTAACATGATCAAACCCTAGTGGCCAAAATATTTACAATCCAAACTCCCAAGTCCTCATTCATACTTGGTCAAGTTTTACCCTATGTAGGTTCTCTTAACCATCAAGAGTCAACAAAAAGTAGAATGATAAAAGATTCCTTCATTTGTTCACCATCATCTTGTAGGCTCCTTACCAGCCCTATGGCCCTGACCATTACCTGTGAAAAAAGATGTATAATAATGGGGTGAGCTTGACAGCCCAGTGAGTAAATCTTCGCTTAAACAATTCCACACCGGACATGCACATAGACTTATGAAACAAACCAATCAATCATTATAATTATTATGTTTATAAAATAACAACCATAAAAGTGTCTGTTCCATACATTTTCCTTTGCCCCTAGGCATAATTGGTCCTCACCATAGGGTCTGTTGACTCTAGTCTCACCATACAAGTCTCGTAGCAATGGGTGCCTCACCATGTCGTCTCTTGACTAGGTCTCACCCAAGTGTCTCTTGGCACCTATGTACCTCACCGTGCGGTCTCTTGACCTCGGTCTCACCAATTATGTCTCTTGATCGGATCTCACCCAAACACTTCTCTTGGTAATTCTCATAACAATAATATGACCTAAAGCATTTTCAACATAAGCACATACTCATCATTACAATATGCGACACAATCTTATCATTGAATTACACTATAATTGCATCAACAAGCTCAACATCATCATATGCACATAGAAAATGCATCACGCTAATCATAGCTATATACATATATGGGGAAACCATCTAAGGGAATCACTCACCTTAATTCTTTAGCTATAATGTTAGCACAACAACTCACAGCACGTCATCGTTCCCTGGTAACCAAAAAGACAAATTCTCAATAATTAATCATAGAATGACACTCACTGTTCTTTCAGCAAGATTCGTATTTAAGGACATTTTTGTCCTTGACACAAATAGTATCAGAAAATGATTTCTTCTGAACATATCTAGATCGAGTTATGAATCCAACGCTGTTGGAATCACCTCTATCCAAATCCGGATGAAAAATTTATGATAGCTTCGGAACATAAAATCCCTTTCAGATTTGGATTTTCTGTTCTGGCCTACAGACCTTTGTTCAGTAAAAATATCATAACTTCTTTATATGAACTCGGAATTAGTTGATTCCAAGTTTCTTAGAAACTAGACTCACAGAGCTTCAACTTTGATAGAAATAGGTGCTGTCTAATTACGCTTCTACGTGACCTTAAATTTCATTTGAAGTGGGAACATATGTTCTGCCCGAGAGAAGAATTAAATTTCTGGGCAGCTGTTTGAAAAATTACAGAAAATAGACTGCTCGAAAATTATCATAAGTTTTTCACCCGGACTTGGATCGAGGTGATTCCAGCGGCATTGGATTCACTACTCGATGATCTAAATATGTTTAGAAGAAATCATTCTCTGAAACTATTTGTTTTAGGGACAAAAATGTCCTTAAATGCGAACCTTGCTGAAAGAACAATGAGAAGAGTCATTCTATGATTGGTTATTGAGAATTTGTCTTTTTGGTTATCAGGGAATGGTTGACGTGCTGTGAGTTTTTTGTGCTAACATTATAGCTGAAGAATTGGTGTGACCATACTCTTATCTCGGGTTTGGGGTCGCTACAGGTGGTATCAGAGAAATGTAATATCACGTCCCAAGATTTATTAATAAAATAAATTTTCTGTTGTACCTTGTAGGAATGACATCAAAACTTCTCTCTCTTAGTGTTATTGTGAGACTTGAGAGGCTTGGACAACAAAGGTAAATGAAAATTACCTTTATTGAAATGTTACTAGTAAATCTCTTATTATGCTTTTAATTTTGGACTCAATCCCTCCAAGGGATTAGTAGTCCAATGGTGGTTTAGTGACTTCATAAGGGGGAGGTCTAGAGTTCAATACTCCCTATATACTTTGAGTGAGTTTTTCTCACATTTTAGTTTACAACATATAGAGTTGTAATTTCTATTTCAGTTTTATGTCTCTATTTTCCATATATATAGGCTCTAACCGATGGACAAGGGAGAGTGAATTAATTTGAATGAGAATTAGTTGGATTTGTGCTCTCTGTAAGTGTGTGATTCCCTTCCTTCCCCTGCTACTCTGGTGTTTGCCTTCTTCCCTGAGGCCCTCCATCAATCAGTTTTAGTTATATTCTTTTTATTTTGGACGTGGAACATACTTTATGGGGCTGTTTATTTTATTCCTGTGGTGAATTCTTTCAGGAGTTCTTAATAGAGTTAATTTCTCACTGTCCAAGTAGTTGTCTGATTTGTTAAGAGCGCTATTTCAGGTTGGATTTAAAACATTCTATGAAAAGATTAACGGGTCCTATTAAGGCAATCCTTGTTATTGAATTATAGAATTTGACTGAAGATGTGGAATTTATTTTATGTAGGAATTTCTAGGTTTTTGTCATTGTTCTTCTGCTGATTATGGTTATGTTGCTTGTGGTGCCATTCTTCTGTTATTATTCTTTAGTCAACTGGTGAGTGGGTTATTTATTGCTGGTTTCAGGCTCTTAGGAATTTTTCTTTTGTTGTTTATACAATTAGGTTAGGTTCTTGATCTCTTTGTGTTCTGGAGAAAAAGGTTATATTTTCTCCACCCACAGCTATGTTAGCTATTGGATCTCCAATAGCAAGCAAAGTTTTGTTTATTAAACCTGGGGCCTTTTTATTCCCTGGACCCTGAACATCAAGCATTTTCTTTGTTGCCAAAGTTGTGATCCATATAGAAATCCAAACCTTCATTATTTTTAGGCTGCTTTTCCATGATGGAAAAATGAATTAAGGTCACCGGCATCCCCATCTCCAATAGTAAAGCTGTGAAAGAAACTCTTCTATTAAAGAGGATGAAATGCCTGCAAAAGTGGAAGGCCTACAAGGGATCACAAAAGGGGACCTTCTGAAAGTTGACAGCGAGGGACGTTGTATCATAACAGATCATGGCCATTTTAGTGAGTCAACTTTTTTTTTGAAAGAAGTTTGCAACTAATTGATTCTTGAGCCCGGCAATGAAGTCTCCTTGAGGTGGTCTCCATGTAATCTTTCCCTGTTTCTTCCTCCCCCTCCTGCCTCTTCCTCCATCGCCAATATTACCAACCCATTCCCCTCCGCCTAATGCTTGGAATTCCCCATTCAAGCAATTGGTCTCCCCCCTGCCGATGGACTTCGCCTCCATTTTGTCCCTCTAACCGTCCTTGGTGATTCTGCGATTGCCAAGTGCCTTGAAGGACTCCTTGATTTTGAAGCCTCCTGCTGGTCCTTGTCGCTCATCGAACACTTCTTGGGTAATAGACCTCCCTTTCATCTGGTCAAGACCTCTTTAATAAAACAATGGAGAGTTGCTAGAACTATGGAAACCTACCTGTTGGACCACGGTTTCTTCCTTTTCAAGTTCTCTGATGATTGAGAAAAAGCTCGATGCCTTGAAGGTGGTCCTTTGCTTGTGGGGAGGAAACCCATCTTTCTCCGCCCCTTGAACCGTCGTCTCCTCTTGAACTGAGTAGACTTCTCCACCATTCCTCTTTGGATCACTGTGCCAGGGCTCCCTCTCCAGTTCTGGTGTTCTGATGGCCTGAGTACGGTCAGCTCTGTTCTTGGAACTCCCCTCTGCTCTGATGCTAGAACAAATCGAAAGGACCGCCTAGCGTTTGCGAGGATCTGTGTTGAAGTGCCAGCCTCGTCCCCCTTGCCTTCATCCATCTTTGTCTAGGATGGGGATGGTCATTGTTTCCAACAACCGGTGGGCTATGACTGGAGACCACCGCAATGTCTCTGCTGTAACGTCTTTGGGTATGACACTGATGTTTGCTGACCGAAATCTTCAGATATCGACACTGAAACATTGCTTTAGGCCCATCCTAGAGGATTCTCCTCTAGGAGAGACCGATCTGTTATGTCGGCTTCTGATGGTCGCCGCTTCCTCCCTACTCAGGCAGAGGCAGAGGACGCAATAGACATCGGAAAATTCATCGACCCACCATCCTTGATGCTTCTCTCCACCCAGTGGTCCCTCAGGAGCGACCCATTGGGCAAAATCGCTTCTCGATTTTGCAGTCCAACGTAGCCGACGCTACTTGCGCTATCAACTTTGTACCTGCCACTACCCTCTCGATAGAAACCTTTAGGATCCTGCTTCTGAGGCCGCTGAAAGTGCTTCTGATATCTCCACTTTGGATGAAGAAGGCTCTGAGTTGGATCATTCCTCCAACAAAGACCTCTCCTCTGCTGACGATGACTCCTCTGAAGCGGATTTGTCTTCTTGTGAAGACTTCTCTGGTGAAGAAAACTAGAATGACGTCCCTTCTGGAGATACCGAGCCTTCTCTGGTGGTTATTGGCTTGAATGAAAAACAATCCTTTGTTGGCTCTACGAGTGACACATGTCCCCTTGATGTTGAGCTTTTGGACGGTAACCATAGTTTTTAAGGCGGTAAGGCGACAGAGGCATTTGAGGGTCTTTCGGAGCGCCTTAGCGATAAGGCGAGCATAAAGCGTCGCCTTATCGACTAAAGTGTTCTTGTGTAATTTTTTTATAAAACCAATCTATTTGGCTCACATCTTAGTTGAATCCTATTACTCATATGTTAAATAAATATTAAAGGTTCAGATTCATACCAATGTAATATATTCATCAAGAAAACAGATCAATAAAGTGAATAAACTAAGTTCATCTTCATCAATCATCAATCATCAATCATCAATCATCAATCATCAATCATCAATCATCAGTCATCAATCATCAATCATTAATCATCATAACATATTAACATATAATATAAATACATAATTATGAAACAAAATTATAAATATAAAGAAAAGAAGACAAAAATACAAGTACTTATTATACTTACCTCTATGATGCCAAAATGAGTGCCTAAGTCCTAAGGTCATCCACTATATTTCTACTCCCGTCAAAGAAGAATAAAGCTCACCGCTGCCGGAGCAAAATGGTCGCCTGGATCAGTGGTTCTTCCTTGTTCCTTGATTCCTTCTCAAAACCCTTTCTTAAAACCCTTGACAAAATCCAAACCCTGTTTGTGAATCGTGTTTTTGTTTTTTTTTTTGTTTTAGTTATTTTTGATGGAGTAAAGCTGATCCCATACATCTCAAGTGTTAACAAAACCATACACCTACCAATAAAAAATCTATATTTGGAATTTTCATAAAGTAATTTTAAAATGTGTTTAAAAAAAAAAAAATCCCATAAGACGCCACTTCACATAAGGCGGAGCACTGCCTTACCATCTCTAGACCGCATCAGTGCCAACGCCTTAGCAGCGCCTTAAAAACTATGACGGTAACTTTGCTTTACCAGCCCACACTACTCCCCTCAGCCCAGCTCCTTTTAACGCTCCTTCGGCCCACCCTCCTAACCAAGTCCATGACTTTGGCCCATCTGCCTCTCATAACCTCAGTGATGGCCAGCCCATCTCTCTTGAAACTGTCTCTGAGCTAAGTACCATATACCCTCAGTTACGCTGCCAGCTCCTAAACCCGGCTCCATGGGTTTGACCTGCATGGCCAAAAACAAAAAAAAACTTGTCTTCTCCACCCGTTTTGTCTGATCACCTAGAAAAACAATCCGCTACTCCCAGAAAAGCCCGTCAGCTCTCCTCCAAGCTTGTTGCGTCTCCTGCTGGCCCCCCGTCTACTCAATCTTACCAAAGAAGCAGGAGAACTCGTCAGTCTACTGTCCAAGTCAGCTCTTCCTCTGTGGAGCTTGCATTGCCCCTTCCCTGAGTTTCCGATGTCTCAAGGCCTTGTTTGGAATATCAGGGGCTTAAACTCCCCTCCAAAACAAGCCGCTGCTCACTTGCTTATCAAAGATATCAAGCCTAATTGTTGCTGCTTCTTGGAAACCCATATCAAGGAATCCTTGTTCCCCCGTGTAGCCTCTTCCTTGGTCCCGGGTTGGTCCTTTCTCACAAATCACACCCATCATCCCAATGGATGCATTTGCCTCCTATGGAACCCCTCAAAGCTTTCAATTTCTCTAATCTCCGCTACCTCCCAGCTTCTCCATTTCTCCATCTCTGACCCTGCATGCAGCTCCTCCCTCCTTTTCACATCCATCTATGCCTCTAACCATATGTAAGACAGGAAGTCTCTCTGGAATGACCTTCGGAGTATTGCCAACCAGGTCGGAACCCGTCCTTGGGGTATTTGTGGGGACTTCAATGTGGTCCGATTCTCTCATGAAAAACAGGATGGGGGGAATCTGAATTCTGCAAATGTGGATGCATTCAGTGAATGCCTTGTAGCCATAGCTGTTGATGACCTTCGTTGGTCTAGTATTAAAAAATCCTGGAACCACAAAAGAGCTGGGACCTTCAGAATTGCCTGTAAGCTCGATAGGATGTTGGTCAATGAGGCATGGCTTTCCTCCTTCCCCTCCTCCCATGCCACTTTTGAGCCCCCTTCCACCTCTGACCATAGCCCTATTTCCATCATTATCCACCCTTACACTTCTTTTGGCCCTAAAGCATTCAAATTTTTTGACATGTGGTCTTCCCACCCGGATTTTCTCCCCATTGTGCAATCAGCTTGGTCCAAGCCTTTCCGAGCCCATTCTTACCCCCTTATTGCTTTGGCCAAGAGACTCAAAAATGTTAAAGCAGCCCTCAAGCTTTGGAATGCTAATACCTTTGGGGACATCTCATCTCTTGTTAGTGATTGCAGGAATAAGCTCTCTTGCATCCAGATTCAATTGCATTCTGATTCTTCTAATCTTGCCCTGGCTGAGGAAGAAAAGTTGGAATCAGCAAAGCTTGCAGACCTTATGACCAGTGAAGAAAGTTTTTGAAGCAAAAGTCCAGAATCACCTGGTTGGAGTTGGGGGGACTCTTAACACTTCATATTTTCATCGTTCCTTGAAGGCTAGAAATAACTTCAACTCCATCTCCAAGCTCATATCCCCGGATGGAACCCTTATCTCCAAAGTGGTTGAGATAAAAGGAGTGGCTGTGAACCATTTCAAACATCTATTCAATCCCTCCTTACCTCCAGCAGGCTCTATTCAAGATGGTCTTATCAACAAAGTGATTCCGGGCAGCATGGGTCAAATGCTTTGGTCCATCCCCTTAGATGAGGAGATCTCTACTGCTATTCTATTCAACAAAGCCAGTAAAGCCCCGGGTCCGAATGGTTTTAGCATGGGGTTCTTCACTGTTGCTTGGGACATCATCAGAGAGGATTTGATTAGGTAGTGAAAAGTTTTTTCTTCAATCCAAGTCAGATTAAGAGTATCAGTCACACCTTCCCGTGTCTCATCCCCAAGCATGAGGGAGCTGTCTCAATGAATGATTTCCGGCCTATCTCTTTAAGTAATCTCCTGTACAAGGTCATAGCCAAGATCCTTGCCAACCGTCTTAAGAACGTGATTGATACCCTTATTAGTGACAATCAATCAACCTTCATTCCGGGAAGAAGCATCGGTGACAACATTCTTCTTTACCATGAGATTGTTAGAGGATTTGACAAGAAAGGTCATCCCCCTGCTGCCCTCATGAAGATTGACATCTATAAGGCTTTTGATTCTCTGAGATGGGATTTCATTTCATTAGTTCTAAACAAGATGGGATTCCTAGCCTCCTTTTCAAACTGGATCTCCCATTGTGTTGCTTCTCCCAGGTTCTTGGTTTTGGTCAATGGCAGCCCGGCAGGTTACTTCTCCCCCACTTCTGGAATTTGATGCCCGCTTTCTCCTTATATATTCTGCCTTGCTATGGAAGTTCTGTCTAAAAGCTTTCAATCTGCCACGGATAGAAATCTTATTTCCCCCATCCCGAAGTGCAAGGCCTTAAAGCTCTCCCATCTCGCTTTTGCAGATGACCTGATGATCTTCTCCAAAGCTGACGGCCCCTCTATTGATGCTATTATGATTTTCCTGAATCAGTTTGCTTTGATGTCTGGCCTCCATCTTAGTCCGAGGAAATCTCTCATTTTTTTGGCTGGGATTTCGGATAAAGCCAAAGCCTCGCTCCTTGAGAAGACTGGCTTCAATCTGGGATCTCTCCCAGTCAAGTATCTTGGTCTGCCTTTGATTCCTACAAGGCTCACTGCTCATCACTGCTCCCCTATGCTGGATCTCATCAGAAAGCGCCTTCAGTTATGGAAAGGCAGGCTTCTTTCTTTTGCTGGGCGGCTTAAGGTTATAAGATCTGTCCTCCAAGCCTCCTATATCTACTGGTCTGGAATCTTTGGTCTGCCCAAATCCATCTCTTCAAAGCTGGAATCCATCTTTGCTGCCTTCCTTTGGAAAGGGAGTGAACCTCTAGATTCCTCCGGTCCCTTAGTTGGGCTGTGGTTTGTCTCCCTAAGAAAGGAGGGCTAGGCCTTAGGAGGATCAAGGATGTAAACTATGTGGGAACTCTCAAGTTGATTTGGCAAGTGGTCTCCAAAAAGAAAAGTATTTGGGTGAACTGGATCTACTCAAACATTCTCAAGCAGGACTCCTTTTGGTCTGTGCGCATCCCTTCGAATGCCTCCTGGGTATGGCACAGGATGATCTCCCTCAGAACTATTGCTTCTAGAGTCATCTCTTCAAGGATTGGAGATGGATCTTCTACCCTCCTATGGCTTGATCCTTGGCACCTAATGGGGATCCTCTCCCACATCCTCTGTGCCCGAACCATATATAGCTCTGGATTGCCAAGGCTCGCCAAGGTTGCTGATATCCTTTCTCCAGGATCATGGTCTCCCCCGGCTTAGTCCTCCCCTCTATTGGATGATGTTTGGAATGCCTTGCCTGCCTTTCCTTCTACTGGCCAGCCAAGAAGTGACTCTTCTGTGGTCCCACTCCCCAAATGGTCTCTTTTCATCAAAAGCAGCTTGGGAATTCGTCCGATCTCAGGGTCCTCCATCTCTTTGGCATAAGCTCATTTGGTTTAAGCACCATATTCCTAGGCAAAGTTTCCTGGCTTGGAGAGTCTTCAAGAATTGTCTTCCCAGTCAAGCTTTCCTATTCAGAGAAGGATCCCTGCCCCTCGACTTGCTTTCTTTGTGGCTCCGAGCCGGAAGACATTGAGCATCTCTTCTTCGCCTGCCCTTTCACTTCCTCCATCTGGGCTCTAGTTCTCTCCAAGTGCTGGCCGACTAATAGAAGAATTCTTCCTTTCCATAGGGAGTGGATCTGGATGGATATGACTTTTCATGGAAAGTCCACTTGTGACATTGTGGGTAAGCTTGCCTTTTGTGCAACCATCAGCCAAATTTGCACAACCAAATTCGGATGGAGAGGAATCATAGAAAATGGACCTCCAACTCTCGGCCTCTCGGAAAGATTTGGATCTCCATATTTTTTGATGTCAAAAACAAGATCTCAAAAGTTAACTCCTCTTGCCCCCCTTCCCCAAAGAATAGTCACATTGTAGCCTCTTGGGACCTTCCTAGATCTGTGATCAGGACCCCAAACCCTTTTTGAGCTCTGCTCTCTTCTTTCTTCTCCCCCCCCTCTTTAGGGGCTGTATGTATTTTCTTCTCCTTTGGTAATGAATTATTTATTCACCCAAAAAAAAAGAAACTCTTCTATCTTCTGGGAAAAAACCTTATTATTTTTCCTTGAAACTTTGGTTGATTCTAATAACAGTAAACTAGTTTTCTTGAATCCCTAAGCTGAAACCCTATTCAGAACTCTCGCTTTCTCTCCCCCTACATCAAGAACCATTCTTTACTTTATAGGTTCAACTGCCTACCTGATTAGCCAGCCCGCCGTTCGTTGATAAGACGTAGAGGATTTCATGTGCACCACTACCCTAAGGTATTTGATCTTTGCATCTCTACTGCTGTCTCTTTTTGGAGTAAAGGGTAAATTTGATCTTTGCATCTCTACTACAGTGCCTATTTGGAGTAAAGGGTAAATACTTTTGTAGCATACAGATTCCCTTTGTTAAGGAAAGGAGAAATCTGTTGAGCACTAAAGCTCAAAAACATCTACCTAGAATGTGCCCAAATGTGGCATATAATGTAAGATGGGTTCTCACCATTTTGTACAAAGTGACGAGGCAGTTCTTGAACGCCTAGTCGACTGGTCGCCATATTATTCAAATTTCAAGGTACCCAGACAGAGGGAAATTGAAAGGGAGAAAAAAATGAAGAAAAAGTGGGGAACAAGAACAAAAAGAGGGGAAATGGGGAGAAAAATCAGGGAAAAATGGAAAAATAAGTAGAAAGAAAGGGGAGAAGCAGCAGCGGCAGCTGCCACTCCTGCTGGAAAGGTTGTAGCTGCAGCCATTGCCACCACCATCATCCACTTCCATCAAGGAGCAGGAGAAGGTACATTCGTGGTACTGACACTGCAACCACCACCTCTTCCACCATTGACATCAAAGAGGAGGAAAGAAATAAGTTTCACTTGTTAAATTATAACTTTAAAGACTATTTTTTTTGGGTTGAGGTTTCTGTTCGGTCACCCCATATAAGAATCTTTTCATGGCTATCTTCTAGACCGTTGGATCTTAACACATAAATCTAATGTCTTGATTTGGAATAAAATAATATACGAGTTTATGAAATAGATATTGCACAAAATAACAAATATACCCTGTATATCAGTATCACTATTGAAGAAGTTGAAACTTGGAACCCTCTCTTCCCCTCCAACCCTTTTTCCTCCTTGACCCGCATTTCTTTTTCTTCACTCGCTCCGGTAGCTTTCGTCCCCAAATCCCTAGCCCCTTCTCCCTCTTGCTCTCTCTTCCTGAATTCAAGGTCCCTCCACCTCTGCATTCTGAAAATGAAGAATTCTGAAATCGATGAATCATAGGGATGCAGCCCCTATCTTCCCTCATTTTCGTAGTGTGGTTCATTCTTAAGTCTAGGTAATGCTCTATGCTTTTGGTAGTTGTGACATTGAACTTTTGGCTATATTGCAGCTAATTTTAACATCAGAACCATACTAATGATTATAACAAGGCAGTTGTAGAAATATTAACTTTACTTTTGGGTGTATTAATGCTAATTTGTGGATTTACTTGTTATGCTGGGATGAAGCTTATCTTTTGAAAAGTTTTGGCTAAATATTTAGGTTGAGAAAAGGAATTAGCATGCATATTTTAAGAAGGGGACATGATCCCTTGTGTTGCATTGTTGCATATTAAAAACTTGGTGGCCTTTAAATGCCTTTGCAGGATGTCAAAGGTACTGGGACCTAAAAGCATTGGGCAGATAAAACCATCAAGTCAAACAACAGATAAACTTAGCAACCTCTGTCATTACAATCCCTTATGGCTTCACTTGAAAATTAAGCTTCAACAATATCATTTTCGTAACAGATCAACGGTTTATCATTCCAGTCCCTAGTGGCTTCACTTGAAAATTTCATACACCGAAGGAGAGTGAAGAGGAAAACAATGCTTAGTACTTCTGGTATGGGGATCTGATGTTGGTTTTTTTTCCACGGTTCTGAAATTTTGTTTTGGTTATCTGATTTTAAATTATCTGGGATGTTGTTGTTAAATGTCAATTATGAATTTGTTTCTGTAGTAGTTTTTACTTTAAGACCATGTTGAATTTGACCATCACTTTCAGTATTACATACCTGTAGCCTTCCTGTTTGATGTTATGTGCTTTTGCCATTCTGGTCTCCCTCCCCAACACCCCCTACCAAAACTAAAGGGGGGAAAAAAAAAGAAGCTTTGCTATGCCTTTGATCAGTGAATTTTCTCTTTTCTACAACATGAATGACTTTGGTTTGACTGGTCAACTGGAACCATTTGCCAACAAAGCCTCTATTCTTTCTGCTACTGACTATATAGTTTCTTATAACAGTGATGTTTTAGTGCCATTTCATGGTGGGAGTATGGGCCATGCTATCCAGGTATTACTAGTTTTGAGCGATCTTGTTTGTGATTGCATTATGTTGTAACAAGACATCCATCACCATTTGTTCTTACCTCTTCCTAATTCTTCATGCTGTTATTTTTTATGCCTTTGTCCTCTCATCAGATTAACCGTTGATTCAGTTTTTCCATTCTGTTGGGTAAACATCAGGAAAATGATGGAAGTCTGTCATTGACTTCTTTGCAAAGCTTTTCTGAGAACCCCCTGTTTCAGGCATCCTCTTATTTTACACATTCATAGCTGCTTGGTTTGTTTTTTCCCCCGGGGGGGGGGGGGGGGGTGGGCTTGGGCATTTTATATTTTCTTAATTTGCACCAACCAGGTTTCCTCCTCTTTTCTTCCTTCACAAGCATCCATCATTCTTCGTAGTTTCCTCAATTTTACTCAAGTCTTTCTATTGTTTCATGACGACCTAAGAAAATTTCAGATATCAGTGACAAAAAGATGAATCCGTATAATCTTGGATGGTTTTGGAATTTGAGGGAGATCTTTTTTATCTTAGATTCCCAGTAACAAAAACAACTTCGGGGCCAAGGTGAAAGAGGGCGCACTTGTGCCTTCATCACATTGCCCTCAATCAGTCATCTCATGAGCCCAAAGGTGCCTAAAGGAAGCTTTGACATAGAGGTTGGTGGGAAGCATCAGGCTAGTGCTGGAGACGGGTTTGAAGATGTTTGTACATAATCAATTTGAGAGACTAGCTGCTTTAGAGAGAGAGAGAGTAGACTCAACCAAGTTTTAAATGGAACATTGCACAACAAATAGAGAAAAGATCCATTTGGGCCATTGAGTTGATTAGAAAAAAAACCTAACTTGATCAGAAGGGAATTGTCATCTTGTCCTGGGAGTTGGCACAACAGATTTTAACTTATACTATTGTAACTCAACACACAGGTAGCTGAGAGATGTGGGAAGAAGGCTTTTGCTATTTAATTGCCACATATTTCTTTATTTTTTTTGGAAGTGGAGGGGGGTTGGGGGCCCTGGCTCAAATTATTTTGTACATTGCAACTGTTTTTGTAGTAAAAAGGAGAGTTGATAATTACATTGCATGTCTTCCATGCAGATGTGGGTGTTTTCTTGGTTCTTCTGAAGCCAGGCTCCAGTTCTTTATCTCTTGAGATTTGTTAGTGTGGAAAAATTAGTGTTAAGCACAATGAGGATTGAGGACGCACAACCCACTTGAGAGCACTTCCTTGCTAAGAATAATTACAATGTACATTAGGGCACTGAAAGCAAAAGAACAGTGAACAATTTAGCCCAACTTAGTAAACAACATTAAGCAGATTCCGACTAAATGCATCTAAGTGCAAGGTCTTTCTCTGTCTCTAAGTGCAATTGCTTAACCTGGAGCTTGGTCATTAATCCCTCTCGAATATACTTGTTCGCAACATCATTTTATAGCATCATTGACACGGAAGCTCAGATCATTAAAGCTGTAGAAAGCCCCTCCCTTCTTTGTGATGAACTTGTGCTTGCAAAAGAACTCTACAATCTCTAAATCAAGGCATACTAGCCTTCCATCAGTCACCTCCATGTTTCTGTGGTTCAGCAATTGCATGAAGAGCGATAGTAGTTTTCCTAGAAGCCTCACCCTCAGATCTCCTGGAGCTGAAGACCATTCCTGGGGGCCCATATTAATCTACAACCTCATGGACTGGGTCATATTGGGATTGAACAAGAATTATTCAACTCTCTTATAAAGCAGTGAAGAACATTAAAAACTCTTGTGTGAGCGGTTCCAAAAAGATAAAGAGTAGTCGAATTCAAAACCACATGCTTCCCTAGGCGAAGCTCCCTTTACCAATCCGCTACCCCTTGGGGTCATGTTCGTCCTCTGTTCATCTTTGACATTGTTTATTAATATGGTTTTCTTGTCAGAAAACATGTCTTTAGAAAAGAAGGATTTCTTTTCCAAGGTGGATGGTAAATGTTAAGATGAAGTAGGGTGAAATTGAATGAACAACAATTACCTTTACGACGAGTTCATCTCCCGAAGAACATATGTCCATTGCTGGATGCTCGCAGTATATAGCCGCTTAAAATCCTCAGTGAGAAGCAGGGGGTACATTCTCCTCCTCATTTCTTTCAAAGTAATGAACTCTCGTTGGTGAGAAGAAAAGCTCATTTCTTAATCTAACTGCAAAAAAGTACAGCGATGGGGATCATTGTCTACGCATAAGAATAGCGAAGATAAGAGAAGACGATCCCAATGCCAATCCATGGAAAGTAGCAGGACCAGGAAGTGGGATTGGCTTTGACGAGATTGATGAAACTTATGCGACCTCTAGAGTTATTTTGATGATTCTCTTGGCGGAATTTCCATTGTTTTCAATTTCATGTTTGGCTTTTGAAAGTCAAATGTGAAAATACCACCACACTAGCTTTATATGACTCCACTTGCCCTATAGACTTTATGGTAAATTTTACTTTTATGGTGATTTTAGACCATATGATCTACAAATATGTCAATCTCAAGAATCAAATGGTCAACAATGATCCTATTAATAAATGATCAACTTCTATCATATGTGGATATACTTTTTTTTTTTGCTAATGATGGATATCTAGGCCTTTGGCCTGATTAGTTCTGTGGGCCCATATTGACCACACAACCGCATAGATCGGGTCCTACAAGGGCTCATTCACCTTTCATTGAAAGCAGTAAAGAACACTAAACACTCTCGTGTGAGTGGTACAAGGTATGTCTAGTGGAAGTCAAACTTGGGACGTCCGAGTTTATGGCTCGTACCAAGTTTGTTGCTCACCAACTGCGCTACCCCTTGGGTTTATCATATGACTTGGTCCACACATATATAGACCTCAACGTTAAAGGGTGGTTGGTTTGTTGGACAACATATGGTAACAACATAGACTTGCGGTATGGAATTACCCTATAAATTAGCACTATGGACTACGGTTCAAGGAATCACATCAAGTATTAGGAGAATTGCTTGGATCATATTGGTATCGATCAACCCAAATCCTGATTTAGGGTCGATCCTGTATCGATATCCCATTCTCTGTGTATCAACTAGAGCAAATGATCTCTTTTCCTAGAGGTTGAATTTTTTTATGGCAAAAGTTGATCACAAAGTTGAACATCACATGAGAGCAACATCAACTGGCCTATAGACTAGCACTGAAAGAAGATTGAGTTTTGAATATCAAAATGACCACAAAATAGTCTAACGAAGTTTAGAGTTAATCTATGGATTTGTACTATAGACTATGGTAAAGGTACAAATGTTGCGACCTGGTGGTCAAGCGGTCGAAATAGCCTCTCGATATTCTTGGGGTAAGACTGTATAATTCTCGCCCTCAGATCTCGCATATGCGGGAGCCTCGTGTATCGAGTACACCCTTTTTTATTTGCACCATTGAAAATAAAGTGGATCATCTAATCTACTGGCCTTGCCAATCTTAGTTATCAGATAGTTAACATTCGTTGGCATGTCAACTAGAGTGTCGACATGCCGATTAGGGGAACTAAACCAAATGTTAACCCAAATGGATTTTAAGATGCCTCTTCCGTTAAATTGTAGATATACAGATGATGAATTAAACTTGGGACCATGTGCCTATCCACACAATTTCCAATTTGCCCTAACCATCTGGAACCCACGAATGGGTGAACCTATAGTGTTATTTAATTCATTGAGTTGTACAAAACCAAAACATGCCCCTGCATCCATGATCATCCATGATCTGTAGTGTTGTATAAATGACAATTGCTATGTTCAACACTTTAGTTATCTTTTATGTTTTAGTGTTATTGAAATTGTTTTTGCAATCATGCCATTACAATTTAGAGTAGCCATGATAATTGAATGAGTCTTGATCGATTCGAACCACATCTCTTGGGAATTTTCCAAGTGCTCTACCTATTTGAGATAAAGACCCATGTATATGTATATATATATATATATATATATACTCTCACGTGCAAATGCACGAGTGGGCAATTGTTCAATGGTGTAAAGATAAATATTTTTTTACAAAAAAAAAAAAAAAAAAAAGAAGAAAAAACAAAAAGATAGGAAATGCTTGGAACAAGCATCGAAACTTGTAATAAATAAGAACAAATGATATGTAGGACTATTTCAATGGCGTCTTGATATGTAGTACCATATGTCTTTATTTCTTTTTATCTAAATTGTTTCCCTCTTTTGATAAAATCCAAGGAAAAGAAGGTCCATAGTTCCCTAACAAACAAATGCTCAAGTGTTTTCTGTCCTTTTAAGAGAAGATAGATAATCAGATTAGGGACACATTTTACCAAAAAAGGAAAAAGAATAGGGACAAAGTAACATTAGATATTCTATTGAATTCGATGCAATTCTTGGTTGCTTTCAATGGGTTATTGCATTAAAACTCTTTGTTTAGATGGTTTGAACAATGTTCTAGTCCAAAGCAGAGGATCTATAGATAGTAGAAATTTAGTATAAAGCTACACCCTTGGCAAGGATTGGCCAAGGTCATGCTCAACATTTCCCAAGACCACATGAAGGAGGAGCTTCAAGCCCTATAACTAAGGTTTTTTCTTTTTTTTTGTCCACATCCTTTAAAATGTCAAATAAAATTATTTTTCTCCATCTCATCAATAACTTTTCTTTTTATTGAGATATTGCATGTCATTTGTTATTTCACATGTCTGTTAAAAAAATGTGGCACAACAACAACTATTAAAAATGACATAATGATAAAACACTTTTAGAAAATTTTGAAATTCCTAACGACTTAAAAGTAGCTTGGAGAAAAAGTTAGAATATTAAAAAAATATATATTTCATGTTATAAATACACTTGTGAAGGTTTGAACAGCATCAACACAATATCAACATCAGCCTCTTGCTTTATTTTTTGTTCTTTAGAACTTCTTTCAAGAATTTTAGACCTCATTTTCTATGACTTTTCCTTGGGTACACATACAAATACTTGTACCTATTCCACAACCAAACAAATTTTTAGTATATATCAATTACAATATTGAAATTACTCCAGCCAACCCCATCCTAAAATCTTGGGGCTAATTTATAATGTGAATTTCTATCTTATCTAATTTGGTTATTATTTATCCTACTCTTGAAATCCAATCAGCACTTAATATTCACGTGCCAATGTAAGGATCTTGTCTGCATCATATTGTGTTGGGGTTCAACATCGCTTGTCATTTTCATTTTCATTTTTATTTTTATTTTTTTATTTTTTATGTAGGCCCCTGTACATAAATACTTTTCATTACATTGCGAACAATCTACTCTAGATCTTTCTATTCCACATTCTGTACATGGTGTATAGCCCCTTCCCCTACTACAACTTGGGCAAGGTAACTCTCTGATGTATTGGCCATTGGGACCAAACCAGGACCTTGGTCTATTTGCTTTAGCAACAACATTCCTGAACAATGAAATTGGTTAAAGATAAACATATCGCATCGTAAATAGGGAAGAAGGGGATATGAAGGTATGTTTGCAACAGCTAATGCAAGGATAACATGACTTAGGGGTTACAATTGTTTTGAGGACTTGGCTCTTAACCTTCAACTGCAACCTGAAACACACACATACCCAACCAAAACCCAAGACTCCACTTTTTTCTGGCATAGATTGGCTTTTCAACATGAATTAATAACTGGATGGTCTCTTGGAATTCTCTTAGAAATGAGAACAGCTTGCAAGAGGGTTGATCATAATATAATTCATATAATCAAATACGAGCAAGTTCGATCAAAACCAACCACTCAAAAATGTAAAACCTCTTGAAGTATAAGAACCTAGAAGAGCCGTGAACAAGTAACTAATTAGCTAGTGGTGAAAGCTTGTCAACAATTGCAACGATGAGCAAGCACAGCAATTTTTCCAACGTTTTAAATGGAAAAACTGAAACCTTGGCAATTAGAAAAAAATGGTCTAGCAACTACTTAACAAAAATGGGTTTTTTTTTTTGGTGAGAAGACGCATGAAAATGATAATAAACATATTACAAAAAAAAAAAAAAAAAAAAAAAAAACTAAAATCTCGATTACACTGTAAATTCATACGAAGCAACACGAACACATATCAAATGACATACCAATAGAAGAGATAGTTGACCAAAGCTATTGATTAAGGTATACCTACCAATCATGGAAATCCAGGAGATAACAAGAACATGCCTGTGTTTGTTTTGGAACTGAGACTGAATCATCGTTCATGGAAGAAGAATTTACATAGGAAACAAACCCAATCTTCTGAGTTGCATGAAGAAAAGTCCAAAAGTTGTCGTTTCTCCTTCTCTATTAAGTTGCCATTTGCCAACATCTTGGTTAGATTGAGACCTAAGGTAGGATAGTGTATCATAGAGATAATACAAAATCTGAAAAGAGATAAATGAAGAGAAGTAATGGCTTAATTAGGCCCTCTTTGGTATCATTTTTCTTTTTTATTTTTACCTATTTAACAAAAATTATTAATGAAAACCATTTTTTTATCAAAACACAAAATGGTCTGGTAACTACTTAACAAAAATGGTTTTTTTTTGTGAGAAATAGTTTGGTATTCCTATATGCAAAATGATTTTTTGAAGAAATGGGTGAAGATATGTTCCCTTCTCCCATCTTCCTCCACTTTGGACTGAAGAAGAGGGGGCAAGGGGCTTGGATTTCTAATTACAAAGCAAATGACTACTTACCCCTCCATATTGGCGCTTTAAGCACGTGCTCATTAAAGTACAGTGCAAAAATAACTAAAAATCAATTTTGGCCAAAACACATAAATGACTCTTGATCTCTTTTTGGTTTTTGTGTTTTATCAATTTTTTTCTTAAATAGAAACAAGTTTCATAAATGATACCAAATGCAACGAAAATTGTTTTTGTGAACAAAAATCAAAAAGAAAAATGATACCAAAGAGGGACTTAATGAGGAATTTCATGTAGAAAAAACTATTAAAATTGATGAAAAAATCTTTTTTTTCTTTGACAATTGATGGAGAGAAACGTTACTACCATAATGGTGGATAGATATTTTTAGGGAGGGGAAGGAGAGAGATTTTAGGAGTTGCTCAAATTTCTCTGTTTCCCTCTCTCCATATTTACCTTTGTAAATCTCTCCATAATTATCTCTCTCTCCCCCTAAAACCCCTCAAAATGGAAGATGAAAAAAAAAAAAAAAAATAATGATAAACTCTCTATAAATCTCTCTTCTCTCTCTCTCTAAACGTGGAGGAGAAAAGGGGAAATAATTCTTGCTATTACTCTTTCTTAGATATCTTTCACTCTCTCTCTATTTAAATCTCTATAATTATTTAAAAAAAAAAATCTCACTCATTCTCTTAAGTTTCTCCCTCTCCACTCTTGATTATTTTTTCTTCCATAATTTTTTTTTATCCTTTTTAATACTTAACAATTACTTCCCCCTTTCTGCTCTAAGATTTTTTATTATTATTTTCTCTTCCATTTAGAGGGGTTTCTTGGTCAATTGGAAAGTTTTTTTCGTAGACGTCAATGGTCTTTTTTGTCTTTTTGAAAAAGTATACAAAAAACAAGGAATACACACTTTTTAATAGTAATAATAACTAGACCTATGGCATTTCATAATATATAAACTTTTGAGGAAGTTGCCAAAACCATTTTTTGTATCTCCAATGTCAGAAACTCCAGGGATTCAAAAAATTCTGCCATAGGTGAATGTGGCAATGAGCAGTAATACTATCGCACGTAATTTGACTAATTCTTCTTTTCTCTTTTTTGCTTCTTCCTTGGAGAATGTTATCCCTTCATTCTCTTCCTCCGCATTATCTTTATGAGAATTTTGCCCTGTATCATTCCCTTGCTCATCTCCTTTCTTCAATTTGATCATCTTTATCAACATAAACCCAACAAAACATTAGATGATGGACATATTGTTCTAGCACATCTTCATTGATTTAGACAACTTAATATAAAAAAAAAATATATTTATGCATGCATGTATAAGAAGACTAATTCTGTCGTAACATGTCCAATAGACTAAAATTTTCTGCACATATAGGTCCTAGGGTAACTTACTGACATGTCAAAGTCTATATGGTGCTAGGATATTATGACATGGTTGTGGCTTGAGTCACAGATGATGTATATAAGTAATGGAGTCCTGCTACATTCAATTAAAATGTGAGTTCCAAAATGTCTTATCACTATGGTATTATATCACTACAGGTACAATAACATTGTTGAATTCTCATTGTTCAAGTCTTGTGACATCCAAGAATACGATAAGTACCAGACCCACTTGGGAGATTGGTGAGGTATCCCCACCAAGAATACAGCAAGTACCAGGGGGTTTGAGAGATCAGTGAGTGTGTCCAAACCTTAGTCCCGCATCGCCTAGGGAGACATTCCTGGACTGGTTAATAACCTCTAGCTTCCTTAACCTAGCACAACGCATTTTAAAGCTTTAAGGCCCATGAGCCAAAGAGGATAATATTGTGTAAGGTTAATGGGGCTAAGGCATTACAAATGGTATCAGAACAGACCCCGACAATGTGTGGAGCCACAACGGGGACGCTGTACAGAAAGGGGAGAAGTTGTGACATTCAAGAATACGAAAAGAACCAACCCACCTGGGAGATCGGTGAGGTGTCCCCACCAAGAATATGACAAGTACCAGGGGGTTTGGGAGATCGGTGACGGTGCGCAAACTTTAGTCCCACATCGTCTAGGGAGAGATTCATGGAATAGTTAATAACCTCTAGCTTCCTTAACCTAGCATAATGTATTTTAAAGCCTTAAGGCCCATGGGCCAAAGAGGACAATATTGTGCAAGGTTAATAGGGCTAGGGCATTACAAGTTCATTCACTCAGATCTTTCTCTTTAATAGACCTAATCAAACTATAGGAGATCATAGTGATTCTCAATTGAATTTGACACCTTCCCCTGTAGTGTTGACATTATCTAAAATCAAACCCAATGGGGTACTTCAGTTGGTAGGAGCAACACCTTACACAATAAATAAATAAGTAAATAAAATCATCCAAAAAATTGGGTCAGCTTGCAATAACGTTTTAATCACCAAAGGCTTCAAACTTTGCTTATTTGAATAATACTTTATTCCATAATGAAGAGCAGTCCTCCCCTTTTCATCTGTCGATGTGACTAATTGTTTCTTTTTGTTGATTAAATCTCCAACAATAGTTGTAACAGAAAGAATAGATGAAATAGTCAGCAAAAATCTCCTTATAAATGACATAAAGCTTCATTAAATCTCCTTATAAATATCATAAAATTCTATGCTAAGAACCGAAGCATCTACCTTGAAAGTAAGTTCATAGTGACAAACAAATATAAAGATCCTTTATTGAATATTTATTTCATTAATCTAAAAAATATTTTGAAAGAAATTATTGGCCATGTAAATACCTGTATGCCCCCTCATAGCAGCTGCGTGTGAAGCTTTTGAACCAATTGGGCTGCCATTGTGACTGTGAAGACTGTAAGATTTGATGTACTACAGATGTCAATCCATGTGAAGCAGATAAATAGAGTAGGGACTCTCCGACATCATTAATAATAGCACACAATTCTAGATCCTACTCTATTAGCAGTTGTGCCACTTGTGATTGGAAGTGTTGCAAAGCTTCGTGCAATGTAGTATTTATGAATTTATTTTTCTTAGCTAATACTTCATGTAACATAAGTCCTATTACTTCTCATCTGCTACTTTCTGCATCATGATCATGAGAAACCGATGAGTAGGAAATGATTTTCTTAATCAAACAGTCAACCACTGGCATATATCTATTAATTAAAGCAATATTAATTGGGGTGTAATTAAGTACATTTTGAGCAATGACATTTGCTAAAAATCGCTCATAAACTTCTGCCACCATACTTCTCTTTCCAAACAATGTAACATGATGGAGCAAGGTGTTCCCTTTTGAATTTACTTCTTCTACAATGTTGGGATATATATATATATATATATGAGCAAATTCCCGCATTCTTACAAGCTGGAAATAATAGAGAATAGAGGAATTAGAAATAGACATATCACATGCCACCTTAGTATTATTAGCCTCATCACAAGAATTAGCAGAATATTGTCAATTTTAACCAACAATTACGTAGCCATGGAAGCAACTCAGGGAAGAGATTGAGTATAGATTAACAAAGGTTGGAGGGTAAATTATCAGGTTCCAACCATGGAAGCCTGACTTTGACGTCCTTGCAAAAAATCCCTCTTCCAAACTCATGTGGATTAGATTCCTAGACCTCCCTCTCGAGTATTGGCATGAAAAAATTCTTTTGACCATAGCTAAGGCGACAGGAATATCGGTAGCCCTGGACAAGCACACTAGATCAGCAACGATGGGCACCTATGTGTGTGTCCAAGTTGAAATGGAGATAAGTGCGAAAAGATTGGAAGAAATTCAGGTGGAGAGGAAGCCACCTGGTTCGGGTAAAGCTTTCTGGTTCAAACAAATGATAATCTATGAGGATGGTTTGAAGAGATGTGGGTACTGCAAGAAAATTGGGCATACTATGCATGAGTGCAGAGAGAAAAAAGTTGCCGATGACAGGGAGGCTACAATACAGGAGGGGTCGATACCAAGTGCGGTTTTCTCTATGGACTGTGGTGGTGGTGGAGCTCCGACGAGTAATCCTTCCCCTTTGGGGAGAGATTCTTCCCAATCAAGAATTAATTCTCCTACTTATCTGGGAACCAAATTAGGGAAGAGATTGAGTGCCCTATGGATCAATCTCAGGATAACGGTTAGATTCATATTGACCTTCCTATTTTGAGTACACACTGATATGGAAGAAATATTACTATTACACCAAGAAATGAAGAAGAATTTTTGAACAAGAATCAGTCAGATGAGACTTTTTTGGAAGGCTCAGACCATAGGTCGGAATATGGATCTGAAAATGGGTCAGATGAGGAGACGGGTCATGGGATGAATGGAGGCCATGAGCACTCTTCCATTGAGAGAATCGACCATAGCCTTGATGGGTTAGTGCCTCAGAGAGTGGGAGAACAGTTACCTTTCTTGCACAGGGGCAACCTTGGATCAGGAAGACACTTTCTTTATTCCTCTCTGCAACAGGATAAGGTTATTTGTAGTATCAGCCCTTCTCAGGTTCAGGGTAGTACTGTGGTAGTCACTCATAGAGATATTGATCAAATGGAAAGGTTTCTTTGTGAGAGAGAAGAGGTGTGAGAGTGAATGCTAGACAACATAAGGGGAATATAGTCAGTACGGAGCAGACTTTGCGAAAGTCTGACCGTATTGCTGTAGCAAAAAAGCATTAATGATTGCCCTCTATTGGAACATTAGAGGGACGAAGAAGCATGCCGCCAGGTTGGCTTTGAGCAATATTTTAAAAGAGAAGAAGCCGGATTTCTTATGCATTGCCGAGCCCATGATCGATGATTTTGCTTTTCCAAGTCTTTTCTTTAGTAAGAGAGGATTCGACAAGGCTTTTATTCATAATGAAAGAGGGGACAGAGTTCCTAATCTCTGGGTTGTGTGGCGCAGGGGTGTGAATAAGCCTGCTGTGGTGGCTTCCTCTGTGTAGACACCCAATTTTGTCACCCTCCTCTGGCTATGATGAAATATGGATCTTGGGTATGACTTTTAGGCTTTCGATTAATAGAGATGCTGATAGAGACATTCCCTTATCCAAATCCCTAGGAACCCCATGTGGGAGAGAGAAAAAGTCCATTTTTAACTTTTCATATATAAAGGAATCTGGTCAAGATGACCGTATAGATGAATAGTGCACAGAAATACGATTTCGACGATATATGGTACGCCAAAATTGGACGAGGGATCTCCCGTAATCATCACCAAAAAAACCCGTAATCGTGCGCATTGGACCAAAGGGCCAGCCCGCTCGTGTGCTTGTTGCCTTTGGCTACTGCCTATGGCAACGGTGCATGGTTGCAACACATGCACACATGCGTATGCACACAACACATGCAACCATGCCATGCACGCAGCCATACCTAGCCCCAAGGCCACGCACACACCCCTGCCGCCCTTAGGCCTATTCGCCTGCTCCCCCGTGGGCAAAGACCAGCGCCCCCACGGGGGCGCAGGCACAGGCCCGTGGCCTTACAACCTTGCAGCCCATGCTGCCCTTGGGCCTGTTGGCCTATGCCCCCACGGGCACAGACTAGCATCCTTGCAGCACTGGCCTGCGCCCCTTGCCAACCTTGCTGCCCACTGCTGCTAGCCCTGCTGCCCACTGTCGCCCACTGCTACCCACCCCTGCTGCCCACTGCTGCCCAACCCTGTTGCCCACTACCGCCCACTGCTGCCCACCCCTGCTGCAACTGCTGCCCATGCATGCACGCACCCGTTGCCCATGCCCGCACCACCTCGGCCATTACTCGTGCGTCATCCATCATGCACCCGTGATGTCACCGCACTACCTGCCTAAACTCACCATACCTCAGGCCCTTCGACCTGGTCCCATGCACCGCCATTAGCAGTTGGGATTGGTGTTGCTCTCTCCTCCCATTTTTTCAAAAATTGCCTTTTTTCAGCTAAAATTTCTCTCTCCTCCCATTTTTCTGAAAATCACATTTTTTCAGGTAAAACTTCTCTCTCCTCCTTTTTTTTGAAAATCGACTTTTTTAAGCTAAAATTTCTCTCCTCCCATTTTTTCAAAAACCCCCTTTTACCCATTGGCAAAAGCCCTTCCCACCTATTTTTGCCTTCAACCCCCCTTTACCCATTGGACAAAAATCCTTTCTCTTCACTTTAGGTAAGAAACCCCCCTTCTGTCCACTGCATAAAGGGATTCCCCCTCTCCTGTTTAGCTGGAAAAAACTATAAATACCCCCTCCCTTAGAAAAAACACACCAACACACTAGAATCACCCTCCCCTTTCATAGTGAAATTTTCCTCCCCTCCCCCCCTCTTGATTTTTTTTCAGATCTTCAGAGTGATCTTCGTCAAGATCCCAAAACTCATTCGCATCTTCGAAGTGTTATTCGGGATTTTGAAGATCTTCAATCCAAATTCTTAGTTAGATCCAATTTTTAACCAAAAATAGTATGTTTTTGAGCCACCTCCCTTGAGTATTCTTGAGTGTTCTTGAGCGTTCTTAAGATAGAAAACCCACCTTTTTTGAGGTTCTACGGATCTACGAAGAGATCTTTGTTAAGATCTGAAACTCTGTTCGGATCTTCAAAGTGTTCTTCGAGACTTTGAAGTTTTTTAATCCATTTTTAGGTCATCCTGTTTCTTTTTAGAAATAGCCTTTCCTAGTCGAACCTCTGTCTGAGTGTCCCTGAAATCTTTTCAGAAATATCCATTCCCAGCGAAAGCTTTTCCGAAGTGCTACCTCAGCCTAGCTCTCCCTTAGTATATCCTAGCGGAAGCTCTGTTGGAGTGCCACCTCATCCCAAGCTCAAAAATAGCCTTCGCTAGTCGAAGCTCTGCTAGAGTGCTACCTCATCACAAGCCCAGAAATAGCCTTCCTTAGCTGTAGTTCTGTCTAAATCCAAATTTGGAAATAGCCTTCCATAGCCAAAGCTTTGTCCTAATCCAAATCCAAATCCGGAAATAGCCTTCCCTAGCTGAAGCTCTATCCGAATCCAAATTCAAAAGTGACCGTTCCTAGCCGGAACTCTATCTAAATACCATCACAATCAGTATCTTTCAAGAAAGGAAGTTGGAGGTTAAGACCATCTTCCCCTGAGCCAGGAGAATTTGAAAGACAGTCCGAACCGGTACTAATCAGGGGCCCACCCCTCTTGACCCGAAACAGGGGTTAAGTTCAGATATAATTTCTCAACCAACTTGTCATAATGTATACTTTAAACAAACCTTGTTTTAGTATATATAGTTTTTTGAATTCAATTAATGTATATATGTGTGATAACTTAGCCATACATGTGGAATAGTAATAATTGTGAAAAATGTTTGTTCTCGAGCATCTAGAAGAAGACCGGTCGAACTGGGTAGATTGGGTGCTTAACACCTTCCCAACTCTGTAACCTGACACTTACCCTAAATCTCTGGACCAGATTAAATTTAGGGCTCTTTTCTCAAGAATCGGGCCCACCCCCAGGTCCTAGGCCCATAACCCTAGGTGGCGACTCTAAACCCTATTTGTATGATCTCGATCCCCGAATTGGACCATCATCAAAACCCCTGTCTCAAATGATGAATTTTATACTCTTGCGAAATAAGCCTCCATGTGTCTCCAAGCGATGATATGGTGGTGCGGGGCCCACAAGCAAAGCACACATGACTCGAACCCCTCCCCTCACATAAAAGTAGAGAGAGAGAGGAGAGAGGACAGGGATGTATAGTCCATTCTTCTCCAGCCGCTACCCTCACACTCGGACCAACAAATAACCATGTTCGTGTAATGGTTGCAGAAGTGTGTTTTCATCTCTGTGGTTCATTCTAAGTGTACTCGTGTAGCTAGAAGAGACTTATGGTCTAAGTTGGTTGCTGCTTACCCTGGTTCAAACTTCCCTTGGATGGTTATTAGAGATTTCAACACTACTCTGTTTTCTCACAAGAAGAGGGGTCCTAGTGTTTTCAACTTGGGGTCGGCTGTGTACTTCAGTGCAATGACGCTTGCCTGCTGGTGCAAACCCCTTCCCAGGGTAGAAAATTCACATGGTCCAACAATAGAAGGATGGGTAACGTTAAGGCCGTGTTGGATTGCAATTTCTTCAATAACGCTTGGCTTTCCCTATTTCAGAGCTGTCATTAGGTTGTATTATAAAGGGTAACCTCTGATCACTCCCCTATTATGGTTGTTTCTACGGCGTTTGAGAGACCCCAGAATTGCCCTTCCCATTATCAGAGATTTTGGCTGAGCATGATTCTTTTCTCTCCACTGTAGCTGAATCATGGGTTTAGGAATTTAGAGGAGCTCCCATGGTGGTCTTTGTTCAGAAATTAAAAAGGCTGAAAGGTGTGCTACGTGCCTGGGCCAAGGTTAGCTTCCCTAATTGTAATTTGGATTTGGAGGAGGCCAAAAAGGGTATGGAGGATGTGTAGAGCATGATGGAAGCGAATGGAATGTCTGATTTTTTCTTTGCTCTTGAGGTTGATGCTAAAACTAGATACCTCACGGCGCTTGAAAATTATGAAAAATTATGGGCCGAAAAATCTCACCTCAAATGGCGGCTGCAGGATGATAGATGTAACGCCCCAGCTCCGGCCCCGGCCCTGGCCCTATTAATCTTTTATAATATTATCCTCTTTGGCCTGTGGGCTTTAAGGCTTTAAAATGCGTTGTGTCATGTTAAGGAGGCTAGAGGTTATCAACTAGCCCAGTAATCTCTCCCTAGGCGATGTAGGACTAAAGTTTGTACACCTTCATCGATCTCCCAAACCCCCTGGTACTTGCCATATTCTTGGTGGGGATACCTCACCGATCTCTTAGGGGGGTCTGGTACTTACCGTGTTCTATGGTCGTTACGCTTTCTCCCTTTCGGCACAATGTCCCCACTGTGGCCTCACATGCTATCGAGTTTCACTTTGATACCATTTGTAATGCCTCGGCCCTATTAAACTTGTACAATGTTATCCTCTTTGCGCCTCAAGGCTTTAAAACGCGTTGTGTCATGTTAAGGAAGCTAGAGGTTATCAACTAGCCCAGTAATCTCTCCCTAGGCGATGTGACTAAATTTTACACATCCTCACCGATCTCCCAAACCCCTTAGTACTTTTTGTATTCTTAGTGGAGACACCTCATCGATCTCTCGGTGGGTTTGGTACTTACCGTATTCTTGGGTCGTTACAATAGATGCTCCAAATTTTTTCATGTGGTTACAAAACTAAGGCGTATGAAGAATTCTACTAGGTCTCTTAAAAAAGATGATGGAGCGGTGATTGATGAGAAGAATCCGATTGAAGAGTTCATGACGGGTTTTTATGAGAATTTCCATAAAGCTATTCCCCTTTAGAATCATATGAAGCTGTTGGACTGCATTCCTAATGCTTTGGAGAATGGCGATAGGAGCACCTTGGATGCTATTCCTTCGAGCTCTGAAATTAAAGATGCTGTTTGGGACCTTGATCCCGAGAGTGCCCCCGGGTCGAATGGCTTCCTGGCAGCTTCTATAAGGTATATTGGGATAATATTGATCAGCATGTTCGTAGGGTTGTTAAATATTTTTTTAATGCTGATTTTATGCCTTACGGAATCAATAATAATTTTTTAGTTTTGATCCCTAAAGTTGAAGGAGCAGCCAGTTTGGATAAATTCTGTCCCCTATGTATGGGGAATTTTTTATGTAAAATTATATCTAAAGTTTTATTTTTGAGACTAACTAAGGTGCTCCCCAACATTATTTTTGAAGAGCAGGGGGCTTTTTAGAGAGGGAAAATCATTCACTCCAACATTAGCCTGGCCTCTGAGTTGACCAACATGATGTTCTCTTTCACGAGAGGGGTGAGGCTTGAGGCTTGAGGCTGAAAATTGACATCCAGAAGGCTTTTGACCCCATCTCCTGTACCTTCCTATTTCATGTTATGCGAAGATTTGGTTTCTCTGAGAGATGGATTTCCAGGATTCATTAGCTCCTTAAATCTGCTAAGATGTTGGTTCTTCTGAATGGCAGGTTGGTGGGTTATTTTGTGGTTGAGAGGGGCCTGCATCAAGGGGACCCTCTCTCCTAATGCTGTTTATCATTGCTGAGGAACTGCTCTATAGAGGCCTCTCTGATTTGTTGCTAAGAAGGAGATGAAAGCTCTAAATGGGCCGCAAGGCATCACCACCCCAGCTCACAGCTTGTTCATAGATGATATTTTTGTCTTCTCAAACGTCTCCATCAGATATATGAGGAACCTCAAGATATTCCTTACTAGATACGAGGAGTTTTTTGGACAGAGAATAGACCTTGAGAAAAGCAAACTGTTTCTTGGCCCTCTCCCTACCTGCAGGAAGCAGGCAATTATTAATGAGCTGGGAATTTCCATGTGCAACTTCCCAACTCGATATCTGGGCGTGGAAATTTTTAAAGGCAGAGTGAAGAGAGAGGCATCGCTTCCAATTATGGATAAGGTTAAGAGCCGCCTTGCTGGATGGAATGAGAATCTCCTGTCTATGGCAGGAAGAGTTGAGTTTGTGCGCTCTATCATCCTGGGCATGCCAAACCACAGTTTCGTAGTCTATTGGTGGCCCTCTTCTTTGATTGCAACTATGGAGAGGTGGATGAGGAATTTCATCTGAACCGGTGAGGCAGACACAAAAAAAAAAAATTATAGTTAAATGGGAGGTGTGCTGTAGACCGAAAGAAGAAGGTGGTTTGGGGCTGAGAAGGTTGAGAGATTTGAATAAATCCCTGCTCAGTAGTTTGGCATGGAGAATTAAGCATGAAGACTCTCTGGCTTATAAATTTTTGAGAGCTAGATTCTTAAAGGGAGATAGTTCTTTCAAAACTGGTTATAGGTCGCCTTCGATATGGCCAGGAGTTAGGAAAATGTGGAGCTTTATCTCGTCAAATGAGAGATGGATGGTTGGAAATGGCAAGAAGATCAACTTTTGGTCTAATAAGTGGATTGATGGTTTTTCATTTCAAGAAATAGCAGAGGTGGGAGAAAATGCGAATCAGTCTATGGTGGGAAAGCTCGATAGGTTTATTGTCAACGACCACTGGAATTTGCCTCAAGTTTAGTCCTCTTTGATGAATGATATTTTTTCTTTGGCTGAAAACATTAAAATTCCTTAATATGATTGTGAGGATATCTGGTATTGGAAATGCTATGCGGGTAGTTCCTTTAATGTGAAGTCTGTATGGGAGGAAATTAGGATTCGGAATCCAAAAGTCCCATGGGCTTCCGTCGTTCGGAGTAAAATGCTTCAGCCCAGAATGTCAACCTTTGGATGGCGCCTAGTGCATGGGAAACTACCTTCAAATGATGTGGTGAAAAAAAGGGGGGATTGCCCTTGTCTCTAAGTGTAGCCAGTGTGGTGTGGAAGAAGAATCTCTAGATCACATCTTCCTCCACTGCTCCTTCTCTGTGGAAATCTGGAATTTCTTTTGTAACTGTTTTCATATTGGGTGGATTAGTCCCGAGTCTATGACTTTGCTTTTCCAATGGTGGAAAAGAATGCATAACAATGCCTGTTGCAAAGAGGCGTGGGAGATGGGGCTGGTAATCGTGGCAGATAACATTTGGAGAGAGAGGAATTCGAGACAGAATGAGGATAGTTTGAGGCATCCCAGATACGTCTATCAGTCAATCATTAATGAGATTAGAAATAACAAGCCTAGTTCAAAAGGTGTTGTTAGATCAATGGCAGATATAATATGTTGTAGAAAGCTGGGTCTGAGCATACAGGCTGTGCCTTCCAGTCAGATTCTTGAGGTTTTCTGGTGCAAACCCCACACAAACTGGATCAAGCTAAACTTTGATGGAAGTTCTTTGGGAAATCCTGGCCAAGCTGGGGCTGGGAGATCATACTGGTAGAGTGCTGGGATCCTATAAAAAATTTATAGGGATCACGAGAGTTTTTGAAGTTGAGATGGAGAGCCTAATGGAAGGTGTTCTGCGTGCTAGAGACATGGGCATTAATCAGCTTTGGGTGGAGTCCGACTCCAGCACTGTGGTCACTCTGATGCATCACAAGAAGATTCCTTGGTTTGCTGCCCAAAGATGGTTTTTTCTGAAGCCTTTCTTGGACAGCATCACATGAAAAATATCTCATAGCTTCAGAGAAGCCAATACAGTTGCGCATTTTTTAGCAAGGGATGCAGCAAAAAGAGGAGTTTCTGAAGACAATATTTCTTTTCCAGCTCATATTGTAGACCTCCTTAGCAGAGATGCTAACGTAGGCCAAATTATAGATTTTGTTAAGTGCGCTTCTCCTTTCTTCCTACTGATGGCATTGCCGAAGGTGGGGAGTTTGGAGATCGCGTTTCCTCTCTTTGTATGGTTCCTTTTTCTCTTTTCTCAATAATATTATCTGTTATCAAAAAAAATACGTAGCTCAACCCCTGCCCCTCCCCCAACCCGAAAATGAAGACAATGAAGACAATCAAAATTAGTTTTGCTCGGAAAACCATGGCCATCATGGAAAGGCCATAAGATCAAAGACTGTTAATTCTGTCATTTATGCTATGCTGGTCCCGCTAGTGAATTTGAAGAGGAATCCTCTTCCCTCCTAATTGGCTTAGAATTGAAAAATCACCTGAATTTGATCAATAATTAGATGAGGGGGACACTGCGGCTGTTACTGAATGGGGGTTGTAATGGTTCTGAGATTTGTTTCATCTAAAATCCGAGAAGTGCATACATTAGCATAGATTTACTCCTTGGCTGTGGACAAACTGTTAATAGAGATGGAGTTTGATAACTTTCATGGATATTGGCTGGACAATCAAGGACCCTCTTAGAATTATTCAGTTACTAAGAGTAACACTTGGTGAGAGGAACACTATACTGAACTACCATAGACGACTGGACTACCATCAACCACTGTAATTGAATGCAATGAAAGTAATAAAACTTATTCATCAAGATATGTGCCCTTACATGGTATGATTTATTCTTTGAAGCATCAACTTGTCTTTGTGAATATTCACCTTGAATTGGAAATACACTATTTCTGCCCACTAAAAGTGTAATTGCTGGATCAATGAGAATCATTACATTGCTTTGGGGCATAGAAACCAGAAAAATTGCAAGTCTAATATTGACATTTGGTTATATATGTAAGATCATGAAAGTTGAATCGTTCTCATTCACACGGGGGTGTTTAGTGCTCTTCACTGCTTTTAATGACCTAGTTCATGCGGTTGTGTGGTTAGTATGAACCCGCAAGAATAGTCAGGCCAAAGGCTTGGATACCCGTCGTTAAAAACTGCAATCAACCCAGAATAATTGTAAAAAGATAATCTCTAATTTTGAAAGAAGGGATTTTCAGAAAACCAATTTTCTTTGTAGATGCAAACTGATTTCAGAAAGAGAACAAGTTAAAGAACAAATTGTGTGATCGACGAAAACACAAAACGTAAGAAATAAATCTAGTTCAAATCACTTTTCTATTGTAACTACCCATCCCTAAATTGTATGATTCCTTTGTATGCCAAAGATACTAATTTCCAATGAAGTATGCCAACTAGACAGAAGGCTATATGTTTGGTTGTAAGGGGAATTAAAGGGAAGGGAAGTGAAATTTTCATACTTAAAAGAGAAATATTTGTAATCATTACCCATGTGACTTTAACATTAACTTCAAATCATTCCATATTTGGTTATAAGGTTTCACTTTACTTTGCATCAAAAATCCTTTGCTTATTAATATGTAAAATAAAAATTACATGTAAGATATATCATTATTAAATATGATTAAAAAAATTAAATATTTTATACAATCATATGGGGTAATGATTATAAACATTTCTTTTTAAAGTATGAAAATTTCACTTCACTTCCCTTTAAATCTTCTTGTAGCACAATTGCACAATATTGAGTTTTGAATTATAAAAGCTAGGAGGAGGCCCCAACGCATGCAAAGAGCAATCATAATGAATTGGGAATTATTCTTCAGGAAAATTACATGATTACCCACTTTTGGGTTTCTCTTTACAAAATTACCCATCAAAAGTTCAGTTAAAAAAAAAACCCAAAATTATGTTTCCCTTTATAAAATTACCCATTTTAAGTTTAAGTTAACAAAAATACCCAAAATTGAGTTTGGATTTACAAAACTACCCACTCAAAGTTTTAGTAATAAAAAAATACATGATTATATGTGAAAGATGAAGAATCACTATTTTGGGTAGTTTTGTAAACCCAAACCTGATTTCTGGTATTTTTGTTAACTGAAACTTTGGGTGGGTAGTTTTGTAAACCCAAACCTAATTTTGGGTATTTTTGTTGACCAAAAATTTTTGTGGGTAATTTTGTAAAGGGAAACCCAAAAGTGGGTAATCATGTAATTTTCCCTTATTCTTCTGGCTTCACCGCATTTATTACGGAAAAAGAGAAAAAAGTAGAGGAAAGGAGGGAAAGAGTACCTATTCTTCTCAAGTTCAGCAAATGACAACTTGAAGCCTTGAAATCCGCCACTGTTTTGCCGGCAACAACCCTACCCAAACCATGAATCCACTGAAGTTCACCTTTTACATCTTTGCGTTTTGGTTATCATAGCTCAATGAGGAGATTCAACCAATGGCCTATTATTAAATGGGAGAATTTTGGTATGTGCCAAATGAATGAATTTTTTTTTTCATTGTTTTTAGATTTATTGTTCTTTAGAAACTTGTTAGAATATCAGATTAATGCTCTTAGTCAATCCAAATATAGGTTGGAGATGTCCTACTACGTATGGTTCGACATAAAGATCACTATTTATGGCATTTCCTGCAGCCAAGATGAGGGGAATGGTTAATCCTTGGGTTCTTAGGAAGATCCTCAAAGGGTGGAGGTAAGCCTAGGCAAACAAAGCTGGAAGGGAGAAAATAAGGAACACCTTAGCCATTGAGGTGAGAGTTGGGTCTTGAGCCACCCAAAGCTAACTCAATGTCCCCTAGATAGCCTAAGAAGAGCACGGAGATGATGGATCTTGGGTTGCGGGACATGCGAACTCCGCCAAAGATGTTAGCTCTACTTTCACCTGCAAAGATTCACAAAAATTAAGATTGGAGTTTGTACTTGAAGCTGGGTTTGGAGCGACTTTTATGAGGCTTCAGTGGCTTCTTCAAGAACAAAAAGAAAGAGAAAGGCACTTGAAGGATTTGGGATTCCTCCTCTTACTAATACCATTTTCTTTGGTCTAAATGAAATGTATAAATGTAAATAATTAAGTTATCCATGTAACAAGGGAAGCTGATGTTTCCCAAAAGCACAAAATAAATCTAAATATTTATTTTTTAATTTACAATTTTTTAATCTATACTATTCGTTCTTGCTCTGGGATGGGAGAGTGCATAGTAATGTTACACATACATTGACATACATGAGATGTGCGCTAATACAAAAGAGGGGGTATTTGATTGAATTAGACTGAAATTTGACACGTGGTTAATCTAGAACATGTCTTCTCTATCAAGCAGTTGAAATATACTTATCATCTGTCCATGTAGCAGAATAAATGTTTTGTGAAATTTGAAAAAAATAACAGACCTTTCTAGTAAAAATAATTCACGTAATTAATATCATTAGGATAAAAATTAATGCATCCATTAATAAAATTGAGGAATGAGTTAATTCTTCTCAATTTTGTGTATTGTATTTGCCTACCGTAACAGATTTCATGGGGTTTTACTTAACTAGCCATATGGAATTCCCACCTAGATGGAAACCATAATCAAATATTCACATTGATCTAAAGTATTAGATTTTTCTGATCTTTTCTTTTAATTTTATGAATTTATAGATTTAATATACGAACTACTACATCAATCATTGGATTTGTTTTACTCCAACTCATATGATCAACTGTCTTAAATAACACTATCCCAACCATGGCCATGGCTAGGGATAATATTTTAAAGACTTTTACCAGTAGGAGAGCTATATATGAATAACAATAAATTTGCATTATAAAATCAGTTGTATTAATCCATACATTTAGAAGATAATGCCTCATGAACATGGGATTTTGAGTGGAAGACCATGTCATAAGAGTTCAATTACACCCATAAGAATGATACTACAAAGAAAAAAAGTTTGATGTTTTGCATCAAAATACTGTGGTCAATAACAATTAGGATACATTCAGCTATATAAAAATAACAATTTAACTATGTTTTGATTTGATTCTTAAGAGATTAAACTATTTCTAATAAAATTTATCAATTGAGAAGATACTAATGAATGAGATATATAAAGCAACAAATTACTGGATTATTATAGGAGATGTTAAATTTATTTTTTAAGAAGTTAAGGTAGGACTAACAATTATACACCTAATTTTCCATTTGTGAATAAAGTATTATATTACTTTAGATATCTAAATTTCTGCTTTAGGCATGATTTGATTTCTGTTGAAAAAAAAAATCAAGCTATTATTTCTAAGAGTCAGAATATGTATGATTTTATCTTTTGAGTTGACAAATGTAAAGATTTGAAAAGATTTCTTATATAATGTTTAATTAGTGAAACCAAATTTGTAAATAAATCGAAGTATTTAATGTGTTTACAATTGCTCTTATAGAGATAAGAATCACTAATTGAAACCATTAGATGGTAAGATGATACCCTACCCGGGTTATTCTAAGCGGCCCACAATTTTTTTGGTATTAAGGAAACTTTCACCACCTTAGATTTTCTTTGAGTTACCTCTTAGATCGAAATTAAAAAATCTGTAGTCCTCTGGAAATGGTTCCTAGGGAGGTCTCCTTATTATTTTCATATCTTTTATTGTCCACATGGAAAACCTAAGTCTTTATAGCCTTATGTTTTTAATATTATAAAATTCTAATTTTTTTATTTTTATTTTTGCTAAAAGGGTTGTATATTAAAAAAAAGAAAAAGGAAAAGAGATTTACAAGATGGATGAAAATAGTCACCAGAAACTCAAAACAAAGAGAGAAGAAGGAATTCCTTCCCACCTTCAGCGTTGCTATCAGCAGGCTAGGGAACCCAAACTTCTCAACTGCAATGTATAAAAAGAAATGAAACCTCGACAAACTCAGAGCTTCAACCTGAAGTGAAATAACTTAGAGGGGGGTGAATAGGTTATGCTAGTAGAAATTTAATCTTTTCAAAAATAATATCTCCAAGTGTGATTGCAAATTAAAAATATTACGGAATAAGTAAAATAAACACAATCACACAACACTAAGATTTATAGTGGTTCGATTCAATCCGAATCTAATCCACTCCCTACAAGATCCTCTTGTGAGGTATTCCACTAGTTCTTCCTTTTCAGTACACTAGGTAGGGAGGAAAACCTTTACATTATATTAAGGATAAGAGTATCTGTACAATCCCCTTTATAGGTAGAGAGACACCTTACAATCTCCTTTAAGGTAGAAAGACACCTTACAATCTCATTTAAGGTAGAAAGACACCTTACACTCTTTTAAGGATAAGAGAATCCTTTACAAAAGCCTAAGTACAGTCTAGACTTAATGTAAAAACAGAGAAATAAGAAAAGTGGAATAATAGAGGAATACCTCCGATGTGGTGCAAATGAAATATGCAAAGATGATAGAATGAATGCACCTTTAAAGTATTCTTGATGGTTGTAATGTAAATGCCAAGATGTAGACGAAGACTTGTAAATAAGTTTGAGTTCATCTTGAATGGAAAATGAAGAACTTGAACTTAAGAGGTGGTATAGACCAATTTTCACTTCTAATGCTCAAATAATGCTCCTCCAAAGTTGAGATTTATTGTTAATTAATGAGTAGCATTAGAGGTATATAGGTGAGCTTGGGAGAGCATTTTAGGCTGCAAATCAAGCTCTAATGGTTATATTTTGGGTCCACCAGTCGACCACCATTGGTAGCTGGTCGATAGAAAAGAGCCATTGGGGCACTTCCAAGCAGTCATTGATTGATTGGGACTTCCATCCTGTCGACCGGCTATGGTCTAGAACAGTGCTAGTCAATCGAGGCTTCCAGCCGGTCGACCGCTAACATGACAGACTCTGCTTTGATAGAATGCTGTCATACTGACCAGTTGTCAGTGTTTTAACCATTACTTTTTGATCCGATCATAAATTAACCCGAAACTAGTTGCGTTGGAATCATGAATTGAATTCCAACAACTTTTATGAAGTGTCTATCTCCTGATACCAACTCTAAGGTTACCCAAAATGCCCTTGAGTTAGGTTATTGTGGTTTTCACAGAATATTACTAGAACACATTTTTCCTAGTATGTTCCATACCACCTAAGGACCTTCATACTTGCTCAAGGTATGTCCTAAGGTCATTCTAGTATGATGTTATGCAATGCATGAGGTGCGTGCACGTATATATTAAAGCTTATAGATTACATATAAACAACCATTCTATCCTAAAGGTCTTCTTCTCCACTTGAACCTTGAAGTCTTTATCTTCACTTCCACTGTTGGCACTTCTTCTTTCATTCTTCTTGTTTGCAATTCCATGTCTTTGAGCTTCATGTCTTGACATCTTGAAGCTTGAATTCTTTTGATACATTCTTCAAGTATTGATACTAACTTGTTGATACTCCTCATTTGATGACTTCAATCTTCATTTCTTCATTTCATTCATCAAATTCGATCTTTGATATGAAGTCTCTACAAAATAATACTTGAAGGTAAATTGTGAAATACCTTCATTTGTTTGTTATCATCAAAACCAACTATAGGAGGGTGAGCATATCCCTAACATGAAGTTATTTCTCTATAGAATGTGAAAGACTAGGGGAAGAAGAGGAGAAGCCGCTTTGAGCAGCCCACTTCGCTGAGTGATCCACAATAGGGTTAGCTTCTCTAAAATAATGCATTATTTTTCACTGAATTATAAAATCCTTAAATTATATATAGTGAAAAAATAAAGTACTGAAAATTTTAGGACTACTAAGAGGTTGTATGGACATATATTAAAGTGTACATGATTGAATTTGAATGTAAAATTTAAAAAATTTCTCTCTCCTACTCAGACACTTTGAAACTTTATTTTTATTTTCATATTGTTAAAAGTCAAATATAAATTGGAGGAATGAGATACTCTCAAGTGCACCAACCCCCTCCAATGCACGTTGGATGGCTGAGAAGCACTTGAGGTGCATGCCCCAGTGCTGCCAGCCATCCAATATGTACTGGAGGGGTTGGTGCACTTGAGAGGATCCAAGTTCAAAGTTGGAAGGATTTTTATAATCTGATATAGCATTACATATTGTTGAAATAATTTTTTTACTGGAATTTTCTCTAAACCCATTAAATCAAATTCTTTTACATGTGTCTTTGAGTAGAATCAACTAGAGAGGCAGACTTCAATGCATCACACTACTACTTCACATGCATTCGTGGCATCAATTGAATATTATTTATGATGACTCACTCGAATGATACATTATAATTCAATTTGACTCTCAATAGGCTTATTTATTACATGGATTATAGATTGTATGTATACTAAATTTACAAATTCAATAGACAAATTATAGTTATATATATACATAAAAAATACCTTTTTATTTTTGGTAACATTAAAAAAATACTTAATTTACACCATATAAAATAAAGAAAAAGATGTTCACTTATACATAAATTTTGAGTAAAGTAAACTCAATGGGAAAAAATGATTCTAAAGACATAAAATCACACACAAATCAAATACGATCTATAACTGCTACTATGATAACAACAAATAGGATGATTTTGACAAAAAAAGAAAAAAAGAAAAAATGTTTTGATAACTTGACTTGGCACTAGAATAGTTATGATGAAGCAATTTCAATAAGGAATGGTTTGACTACAATAGACATATAATGTATTAAAGGAAAAAAGGTTAGGTAAATATTTAGAAGAAAAAATAATTTAAGATGAAAAATCTCTATACTTAAGGGAGTATGACTAGATTCCAGTAATGGCTTCATATCTGCTTAAACAATCAAATCGTACATGAAATAGAGATTTAAATATCTAAGCATAATACTTTTTTTTTTCTTGCAATTTCTTAATTTGGAGATCCAATTGGTATATCTTAGCAAGAATAGGTTAATTTCTTTTTAAATATATCAAAACTTACTGAAGTATAGATATAAATGCTAAAAATAATGTAAAAACTTATCTATATCATTCTTCCTAACTAGGAAATCCAATTGATGACTCTTACCAAAAATAGCATGATACCCAAGGTATTAGATGTATATAGCTAATTGTAATTCAGTAATTTATTGAAAAAAATCCTCTCCGATTATTAAGCCTCCCAATTTAGTAACTTACTTAATTTCTTATCTATTATTCTTAAATTAAAAAAAAACATTTATTAATTTTAGATTTAGTATTATTTCCTCAAACCTTTCCCACCACCTCTTTTGAGGGAGATAAATAAAACAAATCAACAGGCCATAAATGAAGAAGTAGTGGGCCTTTCGCCCTCTTTTATCTGACTTGAGAGCTGATAAATGCACTTCAAAAGGAGGGAAGGAAGCGACTCATACTAATTTTTAGGTAGGACAAAGCGTGCTGTATCCATCCATGAAACTAATCATCTTGTTCCCTTCAATCTTATGTCGTAAGGGATGTGACCTATGTTAGGTCCATAAGATACCACAACTTTTGGCGTTCTATGATTCACGTCCGAATAATGAGTAGGTAGTTCGATCCTTTTGATTCTTCTCTTCCTAGTAAATTGATGGGGGTATCTGGAGCAATAGGTCAAATTACTATATAAAGAAGAGTTATTAACTATAGGAATTCTTGCTCGAGTAGGAAGATTTTGGTTTAGAAAGTTTTGGGGAATGTATTATTCAATTACCTACCCGTCTCAGAACTCACTACATCGAGGTTGAACTTATGCTTTCAATCTCCTGCTGTGTGAAAAACATTAAAATGTTATATTTATAGAAAGAAGCGCAATATAGGAGCATCTAATGCACATTGATTGAATAGTCCTATAACGCCCTGACCCCATTAACCTTGAACAATATTGTCCTCTTTGGCCCATGGGCCTCAAGGCTATAAAACGTGTTGTGCCATGTTAAAGAGGCTAGAGGTTATTAACTGGCCCAGTAATCTCTCCCTAAGTGATGTGAGACTAAAGTTTGCATACCCTCACCGGTCTCCTAAACCCCCTAGTACTTGTCATATTCTTGATGGGGACACCTCACCGATCTACTAGGTGGGTCTGGTACTTGCCTTATTCTTAGGTCGTCACACTTCCCTCCTTTTGGCACAACGTCCCCGTTGTGGCCCCACACGCTGTCGAGATTTGCTCTGATACCATTTGTAATGCCCTGACCCCATTAACCTTGCATAATATTGTCCTCTTTGGCCCATGGGCCTCAAAGCTTTAAAACACATTGTACCATGTTAAGAAGGATAGAGGTTATTAACTAACCCAGTAATCTCTCCTTAGGTGATGTGGGACTAAAGTTTACACACCCTCATTGATCTTCCAAACCCCCTGGTACTTGCTGTATTCTTGGTAGGGACACCTTACCGATCTCCCAGGCGTGTTTGGTACTTGCCGTATTCTTGGGTCATTACAAGTCCATTCAGGTGCCTTTTCATCCACAGATTTCACTCGATCGGAAACACGCTTTCTCCCTTTCTGTTCAACAAACTGACTGTGGTTGTCGCCACATTCCTGCACTCAAATTCATCTGGGCTTTAGACACTTCTTTTGTGCTCTTACTACTGGCTCGAGATCTGACTTCACAAGTGTCGCTTGCCAGGGGGAATTCCATCAAATCTGGGCATAGCCTCTTTCTATCTTTCTATATAGATCGCGTATACAAGGGATGCTGTACATGATCCTCTGATCAAAGGCCAAATTTCACCAACTATTTAGGTGAGGGAAAGGTTATTGAATCGGTTCTATTTGAATGCCTCCCAAAGAAGATACGCTCTTCAAGCACTTGAACCCGTTTGGATCACAGTGCATAGCCATTAAGAGCATCAAGAAAGCCATGCTTAGCTCGACCTAATATGATGAGGGAGTCATCATGATTGGGACAACTAACTACACAATTCTATGGTTAGTATGTGTGGTACACTCTACTCTCGTGACCCCTACTTTAATCAAAATACTATATGCCCCTATTGAAGATCCAAAAGGTGAGCATTGAAATGAGAAAGGCTTGTACACTTATGACGTAGCAAAGAGTTATCTCCAAGAAGGGTTGTTGCTCCCTTTATACGCCTTGGTGCTTCAGACTCATCAACATGGCGGACCACAACTGGGCAGGAACCCTTAATTCTGTATGAAACTGCCCCGACTGGCAACTTATGGTTCTCCCCATCTCTCCTAAACTTCCCCTGGTCTTTGGGCTGAGCTGTATGAGGTAAAAACTCAACTCACATATGGTTTGGAGGCTGAGTCTTCATTAATCATGATTGGGCTTTCTCATTTGGCAAACCAAATTTATGAAAAGGTGCATTTCATAAAGAATGAACCTCTGATCGACTGGCTAGCATCAGCGGCCTCCTACATGACCTTCTCTTACAGATGATGATGGGCGTAAGTGCTACAAGATCTTGTGCATTGGAACCCATGGTTATGGACCTGAATCCATTAGTATGAAAATTTTTATTTTTCAAGTGAAATCTCTGTAGTAATAAAAGGGGAAATAGTGCTTTCGTTGTTATGGAATAAAAGCCCTTCGTATCCTAATACATGTAGATGATTTATTTGAAGCTATTAGAGTGGGATCCAATTTTTGGGGAATATGAGTCAAATACTAATTGAAATTGCGTTGTTGTGCCAGAAGAAGGATAGCTATACTGAATTGGTATACTCTAAAGACACCTCGGTTATATTGACGATCTCACAAAGATGACAATGAGTTTCCATTTATTGATTCCATCTTTCACAGAATCAATCCCCTTTGGATGTACAAGAATATGTGGATAGGTGTTCAAAAAAAGGGTTTGGCCATAAAGAAGCCGTTTAAAGAGTTCTAATATGGGGCAACAAATGGCATTAAATTTCCTTAAAATGGGGGTTACCCCATGAGACTTCTTAAATCCTAGTTTCAGCTTGAGCTTACCGACTGCAACTCGCCTACATGAAGCCAGAATTGCTAGTAATCGCTGATCAACCATACAATGGTGAATTCATTCCCAGACTTTGTACATACTGCTTGTCACACTATGGGAGCTGGCCATGCCTGGCGTCGTTACCTTAGCCATAAGAAGGGGGATGCAGAGGCAGGGATAGTGACTAGAGTGAAGTCGTAACAAGGTAGCCATATTGGAAGGTGCGACTGGATCACTTCCTTTTCAGGGAGAGCTAATACGAATTTTATGAAATCATGTGCTATGGCTCGAATCCATAGTGATTCCTATTTCCAGTAAGAGTAGTCAACAATTGAATCCCATATTATTAACTTTAATAACTAAAATATTTAAAGAGATAAAGGATAGGAAAATTCTAGTAATTCCATTAATACTATTATCCCTCCCTAGTGAGGGTGAATTGATGAACGAGCCTTCTTATCCCACAGGTTTGTTTTTGCTTTATTTACTGTAAAAGTCCCTCTCCTGTAGGGAGGGCACGCCATCCCACTTTTGAAAATAAATGATGCCTGTAATGCCCTGACCCCATTAACATTGCACAATATTGTCCTCTTTAGCCCAGAGCCTCAAGGCTTTAAAACGCGTTGTGCCTGTTAAGAAGGCTAGATGTTATTAACTAGCCTAGTAATCTCTCTCTAGGCTATGTGGGACTAAAGTTTGCACACCCTCACTAATCTACCAAACCTCCTGATACTTACTGTATTCTTGGTGGGGACACCTCATTAATCTCCCAGGCGGTCTGGTACTTGCCATATTCTTTAGTGTCACAACTTCCCTCCTTTTAGCATAGCATCCCCACTATGGCCCCACACGTTGTTGGGGTCTACTCTATTATCATTTGTAACGCTCCGATCACATTAACCTTAAACAATATTGTCCTCTTTGACCTATGGGCCTCAAGACCTTAAAACACATTGTGTCATGTTAAGGAGGTTAGAGGTTATTAACTAGCCTAGTACAATTATCATTATACCCCTGGGGTGAAATTCTCATTTTATCCTTAGAGTTATCCCCTAGAATTTCACCCTAGGGGTAAAATGGTAATTGTATTGGGCTAGTTAATGACCTTTAACCTCCTTAACATGGCACAATGTATTTTAAAGCCTTGAGGTCCATAGACCAAAAATGGTAATATTATGCAAGTTTAATGGGTCAGGTCGTTACAAATGGTATCAGAATAGACCTTGACAGCGTATGGGGCCACAATGGGGACACTGTACCAAAAGGGGGGAAGTTGTGACACCCAAGAATATGGTAAATACCAGACTCACCTAGGAGATTGGTGAGGTATCCTCACAAAGAATATGGTAAGTACCGGGGGGTTTGAGAGATCTGTGAGGGTGTGCAAACTTTAGTCCCACATTGTATAGGGAGAGATTACTGACCTAGTTAATAACCTCTAGCATCCTTAACATGACACAACGTATTTTAAAACCTTGAGGCCCATGGGCCAAAGAGGATAATATTGTGCAAGGTTAATGGGGCTGGGGCGTTACAACCCCCTTCTTGTATTGATGCGTTTGTCTACTTCCTCAGGTTTTGTCATATTATATTCTCTGACGCAAATGTGAGGATTTGAGTAGTTATTTTAAAAGAAACGAATACAAAAGAAAGCGAATGCAAAAGCAAGAATAAATCGACTAGCTAGACCGCAGGGTGGTCGTAGACTAGGGCTTTCTTCATATGCTTCTTTTTTGCCAAGACGCGAATCTTTCTTTAGCTCATTCCGAGTAGGAGATATCAATAAGAAAAGCGAATTGAGTTCCTGAGCACAAATGGAGGAGGTATTTCTTCAAATAGCTTATATAAGCTATTACTCGAATGAACTAAAGGCTCTAGAAGAAATTTTACAGATAATGAAGGCTTCCCAAATGTAGGGGAAGATCCTTCTTGAAAAAGGGGCAGACTTGCTACTGGTGAGAGGCTGAAATCTAAAGTAATGGTTGGACCGATCAGGTGCCCAAGTTGTGAAAGAGAGGGGAAGATTAAATCTTCTCCATATCCTATTCTAGAAAGGGAAAAATCCATTTGGGCTAAGTAACAAAATAATTTTCTTTGAGGTGATAGTAACTTACTATAAATAAAATAAAGAGAAAAACTGTGCCAAATATGACTTCGTCCTATGGAAGGTCTGGAGTTTGCGGCCCTACTTGGGGCCCCATTTCTTTCCACAAGAAGGCCTTATATATATATATATAAATTCATCTCTCATTTTTTACCACATTTAAAGTGGGAGGCATGACCCTTGAAGGTGTAGGCATATAGAGACCAATTTTAGGCATGATCCATTTAAAGTTTGTTGTCATGTAGCCTGTTTAAGGCATGCTTAGCTCGATTATAGCCAAGCTTGACCGAGCAAATATAAAAAATACTATGCCCCTCACAATGAAAGCCCGATTAATTAAACGGGTGGACTCGGTGCAAGGTGTGGATTTGGTGAAGCCCGGTTGAGCCCAACCGAGGCCAATCCGTTGTCACCCCAGGTGGTGACTTCCTATTTCCATCATTTCCAAGAGAAGGATAAAATATTCTTTCTGAGTGGTTGGGATGAAAATCCAATATTCTCACAACATGCATAAAATAGATCAACAAAGTTACATTACTATAAATTTCAAAATAAAAGTGACATAGTTTAATAAATTTTATTCAACCAATAATTTGAGAAAGATGTATTGCCTTGTGGGCATGGACTTTATTTTAGAGGATTTTGTCGTGAAAACTCAATATGCGCACGTACAAAATCATGATTTTGGGTCTAAAATGCAACAAAAAAGCGAGGCACTCACCATGGTTGTGCTGTACTTCATTACTTTTCATATACACGTGGACCTCTGAACATTATACTCTACAATTTATCAATTAAAAATGTTACATTTTCAAATCCACGCACTGAATTCAAAAGCTAGATTACATGATAGAGTGCCTATATTATTAACATCCCCATCCCAAAAAGAAGTCCCTTTGTTCAATAATGATGCATCTAAAGATCATACTAGGTACTCCATTCATACAAATTCTAAAAAAATAAGGCGCCAAAATGGTTTTTGTAGGTTTTGTAGTATTGGCAATTATTAAGTCTTAGTAATATCTAACATACATAAAATGCTTGCATAGTAATCTCCTACTAATTGGTAACGACCCAAGAGTGAACTTCTCAACATTTATTGGACAAAATTCAATGACTTATTCGACATGGCTTTTATATCTTCTCCTTTTCTTTTTAGGGAAAAGGTTTTTAAGCTGCTAGGTATTTAACACTAACATATATAAATATATGTGTCTTTATCTCTCCTCTTTACATATATAATGATCTCGCTGCCCTTCAATGTATGATATCATTTTACCGCAGATCATTGGTGCCTCAATGTCACTTGCTCAGAGATCCCTCTCCGTTCATTCTATTATGCAAATGTGGTAGAGGCAATATTTTGAGACACTGCCCATATTTCACTAAAACAGGTAAATTTCTCAGATTCTAGTCACTTGTTTTTTCTAACATTCCTTAGACTTAAACAAGCTTGTCATGAACAATTTTGGTGGCTTGGTCACCATCCGGTAGAACAAGATTCAAAACATGATTTGAAGACTTCGCTGTATAGATTCTGTATGAATAACCAATGCAATAAATTGAAAATATTTTCTACCCAAAAAAAAAAAAAAAAAAGGATTTGCTAAGATTTTGTATATATATATATATAGTACTTTATTGGTAAGACCAATTTGTAAATAAATCCAAGTATTAAATGCGCATATACTATCAGCTTTCTTATATAAAGCCCATAGATTCAGCACTCTATGGCCTACTATTAGGTGGAAGAATTTTGGTAAGTGCCAAATGAATGATTTTTGTTATCTTTGTTTTTAGGTATATAGTTCTTTCATAACACTTTTTAGAATATTTGATAAATTCTCTTGGTCATTCCAGATGTAGGTTGGAGATGTTCTACTGCATATGGTTGGACACAAAGATCACTGTTCATGGCATTTCACTCTATTTTAATGGGAAGATGAAGAACCACTACGAATCATGTGCTCCATGTTTAGCCAAAGGAATGGTGTAGGTATGGTGACAAGCAAGAGGAGACAGATAGTCTTTTGGAAGGTTTGTCTGAGATCACTCCATCTCTTGGCTCCATATGCTTGGCAATAACAATTGCCTAAAGCAGTTTGTGCAGTTGTGGTGAGAAAGGTGCGTAAAGCCCACGTTCATCAGGAGGTCTCGAGTTCGAGTCTCTATGTTATTACCTTCCTCTCCCTCGATGACCTATGAACAGCATGGAGATGACTGATCTAGAGTACAAAAGAAGGCTTGTCAATATTATGGGATATACGATCTTTGTTAGAGATGTTAGCTCTTCTTTAACTGCTGCTTCACCACCCCGAAAGAGAAGAAGACAGGATTGCTCTGAGGAGTCTGGTTTGCCAACAAATTGAATTTTCCAAATGTGTTTTGGAAGTGGATGCCTAATAATAGAACATGTTCAGAGAAGTAACTTGTCTATGTAATATCACAAAGTGATGCATGGTAGAATTATGAAATCATGTGCAGGATTTGGTTGTCCTAGTGCTCCCTCTTAGACTAGGAATAGAGTTGGTACTTGAAGCAGGGTTTGCAGCAACATTGATGAGGCTTAAGTGGCTTCCTAAAGAACTTGGAATGAAAAAGGCACCTGAAGGTATCTACTATTTGCAATTTGGGATTTTTCTTCCTTACAAAGACCATTCTCCATTGGTCTAAAGGAAATGTGTAAATGTAAATAATTAAGTTATCAATGTAATAATGGAACACATACATGGCTAAAAAATATGTCCTCTCTATTCAACGGTTGGAATAGACATATCATTTGTCAACGTAGCAGAATAGATATTTGGTCACATTTGAAATAATACATCTTAATTTGCAATAATAATAATAATGATTCACCTAATTAATATCATTAAGGTAAAACAATCAACGTGTAAAACCCTTAAATAAAATGGAGGAACGATTTAATTCTTCTCTATTGTGTCTATTGTATGTAGTTTCATTTAGCCTTTTGGAATCCCTTCCTAGGTGGAGACCATAATCAAATATTCAAATTGATCGAAAGTATTAATAATTGATCAATTATTGGATTTGATTTACTACAACACATACGATTAATTGTCTTAAATTACAATAACACAAACATGGCCTTGGATATTTTCACCTCTCTTAATATAATCTAATAATAATCCTAGTGGCCCACTTGTTGGTCTCTGTTTGGCCAGAGTGGATTTTAGGCTGGGTAAGGAGAGAAGGCGGAGGCTGCTTCAAGGTGGAAGTGGTTTTGTGATTGCACTCTTTGATCATGTTCTTGAGATCTTCCTCAATGGTTGTGAGAGAGCTTAGCAGATAGGTCGGCAAACCTGGGGTGTCCCTTCCACCATGCCAGACACGCAACCCAACAATTCCATTAGGATCTGTCATGGAATTGGTCAAGGCTGATATCGATCTGATACTGATTCGGATAACCTGAATTATACTATATCGAACAGATGTACCCCTGTTTTTAATAAAAATCAGTTTTTATTATATATTGCCATTGGGCCTTACCTGTGTATAAGGATCGGATTGGTTAGTATCAGGGATTGATCAAGGCCGCTATGATCCGAGTTTTAGAATTTGGGGGACGTGTTACGCTCCAAAAGGGGAGAAAAAAGAATTGGCTATGAAAATTATTTTTCCAAGTTGAAATAGCATTTGCATTACTAATTTAACAGGGATAGATAAGCTTCTTCATGAATTACATCTCAAACATCATAATCAAAAGCCACACCCAACATAGAGATCGCATTGTCAAAATAGGCAACAACTGTTTCAGTTTTACAAGGACCTTATTTGATCCAAATTTAGGGCGGTTTAAGATCAGCAGCAAGAAAGATGGCGGATGTGTTAGGATTTTTATGTGGACTTAACTGATATTGATTGATCCATTGGTCCCAAGCAATTATAGGCCCACCCTGATTAAGAAACTCCTAGCCCAATCCATTGTGGGAATGAATTAGGGTTTTAGGGATTTTATTATAAATAGAAGTTAAGAGTCCCTGGAACCGTTATTTTAACACCTTCATGGTTTTGGAAGCACGGACTCCCTCGTAGGAATAGTGGATGTGAGATTATTCCAAGGGTGAAAGGCTGCAAAAGATCTTCATGACTGGGACTCCATTATGTAGTTCTTTGTTATAATCTTCATGGGACTAATCTTCAAGCACATGGGAGAGAGTTACATGATCAATACTTACGGGACTTCTAAACTTACACACTAGTATTCTTCTACTCCAATTGATTATCATGTATGGGGTAAATTTATATGTTTGTGTGTTCTTGATTTAGAGACTACACCTATGGTTAATCTTTTATGATTGATTTATGATACTTGTATTCTAATATCAATGGGGTTATTCATATGATTCTATGGTAAAGAATCCCCAACAATTGGTATTAGAACCAACCCCTATGATACTAGAATCAAGAAAAATTGATTTTGTATAGGGTTTTGGTTCCAAATCGTGGCAGTCATAATTTTACCATTATTTAAAGTCTCGGATCAAAAAAATTTCTTCACTAAAGTTGTAGAGTATAAAAAGACAGTCGTGGCGGTATGCCGCACATCGTCAGATTCCATTGGACTCTTCGGCACGTGCTGTCGAAAACCGACAGTCGGAGGAGAGAAAATAATTTTTTTTTTCAAAAACAAAATAATATTGTACAGTTATTAATGTCTATTACTTTTCTTTGAGTTTTTTATTCACAAGTTCCTATGATGTTGAATTGGTTAGTAGGTTCTTTTCTAACCTATGGGTTTAAGGTTCAAGTTTTGTTGAGAGCAAAAATTAAATAAAATTTATTTTTGACATGAATATGAATATCTCAACTTGGTTAGGGTTTTCGAGTTGGACTGGGTTGAATATCTAATGGATTGGTTCAACCCATTGGTTAATCCATAGACCTAGTGGTCGTATTCACTAACCTAGTCAAAGTTTGACCATTGACTTTTGATCTGACCCACTGACCCATATTTTGACCCATGGACCCGGATTTTTGACCTACTTGATTGAACGGTTTGGTTCATCTCGTTTGGGTTGTTCGATTGGGTTTGGTTCAAACCTAAAAGTTAAAAACCAAATTTCTGGTAACATGCTTTAAATGGCTCATACGGGCAAATGGTAAGGAATTTTTCACCCTGATTTTTTACGTTGAGTCCAGTTTTTCGTACTCTTCATTTTGATATATTATTAGCCTAGTTTTGATCAAATTTTATAATCTATTTTGTGAAAATTAAAAGTATGGGTGTTTTGTGATTCTTATTCATATTCCTCTTAATTGTAAGAAATAAAAGAAAAACCAACCCATATATTACTTGTGTATCAGCATGTGAACTTGTTTATTGACTAGTGATAGACCATGCCTTTATTTACATATTTTTTTTGTTCATGCTTAAACAATCCCACTTTTAGCTATCGGAATGAATTTGTAGACTATTGCAGTGAGGTTGGATGGAATCCATCAAAGTGGTAAAATTCAGTCTTATTGCAATAGAATACAAATCAAAGGTCTTCTTTATTTGAAAAGACATAGAAGGCTAGTTGGTGGAAAAGTTGCTAATGTTCACCCAAAGGTGACATTATCAAAGGGAAGTCAAAGTTAAAGCAAGTAAAAATAGAATAGGGATTTCTCAACCTAGAGGATGTTATCCATCCAAAGATAGCAGTATTTTTTGAAAGTTAGAAGAAGTCTCGCAGTAATAGCAGAAACTTGAGTGGACCAGTATGTTTCAGACCCAAAGGTTGTGAATGTAGTTTCGGTTGACACTCTTAAAGTAATTGATAATTGAACATTATAATGTTTATTTTGCTAATAATTACATGCGTGTTCTTTTATATGTAAAATGATATTTAGTTTATCTTTAAATAACTAACAAATTTAAGCTGCCAGGTGTAGTTGCAAGCTATTACAGTGGAATAGATGGAACCCACAAAAATGGTAAAATCAAGATTACTACAATAGGTTTGCAACTCAAAGGTTTTGCTTTTTTTCAAAGACAAAGAAAATTGTTGGTAGGAATTAGGTAATGCTTGCCTAAATGTGACATTATCAAAGATAAGCATAAATGCAAGTGTACTATAGACAGAGATTAACCTAGAAGTTTCTATTCATCCAAAGCTGATAGTAATTTTTGAAGTTGAAGAGCTCCCACAGTCATTGCAGTTTTTGAGTAGACCGGTGCATTCCAGACCCAAATGTTGAGAATGTAGTTCGGTTGACACACTGGTTATGTTTAATGGTTAGTGATGTAATATTGGTTTTAATTATATTGATGTTACATGCATTAATTATATATTAAATGGATTATTCTTCCTTTGCATTGAACCATTAAACTGAGTGTTTTTAAAAGTGGCTTAAGAATATAGAGGTCTACATATGCCTCAAAGACCTAGTTTTCTATACTAGGAAAACCAGATCAATAGTTTGGTATTATGCTTTTAAAACAATGATTTTTGCCTTGAAAGGTATTGGACAGTTGAACAATGACAATAGGGTGGATAAGTGTTTCATGATTATGACCATAGGTTATATGTTCATTTAATGTGTTATTTTTGTATTCTGATTGGATCAATTCGGATTGTTTGGGTTGGATTAATATCGATTTTGATCAATCCAATACCAAGTTCTCAAACACTGCCATTGTTCTTTGAAAACTTATTTCTGAACATTAATTGATAAAAATGTTTGACTTTTTTTTTTTGTTTTTGGTCTTATGTGAACAAGTTTTTATGTATGTCACATGTAACAAATTGTGCTATTTAATAAATGGATTAATTTGTGATTGGTTGAACTAAGTGGAGAGATAGAATTATAGACCTTAAACTGTTTTATATAGCTCGACTAGTGGGAGGATAAATTCAATATACTAAGTTGCTAGTGAGAGGATAAATTTAGTGTAATATATTGTTTTTTATGCAAAAGAATTATTTTGAGTATTGTATTGATTTATTATTATTATGATATTAAAAAATTATTTATGGCTGAAATATATAGTAAATTCATATTCATGTCATTTTGTACTTGTATGTTTTGTTTGCAATATCCTTTGATGAATAAATATGTTAGAATTAAACTGGGTGTGAGCTTCAGCATATTTTATGCTGCACAATATATTTCTAAGAAGCTATGAAAGGATTAGTTGGAATCAAAAAAAGTGGCACATCCTATTCTTTCATATTTTTTTCAAGCGTAGCAAAGTTGGTGACATTTGCCCAAAGGTGATGTCACCCAAGTTAAAGAAAATACATGTATGGGAAGGATTATAACTTAGAGGTGTCTAAGCCCATAGGTGACAAAAATAATTGTATTTTCACAGTAAATTTAGATTTGCAAGAGGACCAGTGCATTTTTAGCCCAAAGGATAGGAACGAAGTTACGGTTCTGACTCTTCTATAGTTTATTTGCTCGTTGAACATATTATATTTTCTAGCCCTATTATTTGGTGTGCATGTTTCATACCTGAGATTTTTGGGTTACTTGATCTAGTTTTAGCTCTCAGGGAACCCAAACAGGTGTTGTTGCTGATTAAAGCACAACCGAAGGGAAATATGAATAATTTTGTTACCCTATTAAGTTTATAATGATTTTGAAGTAATTTTAGAATGATTTTATCTTAAATCCTATTTTCTAAATTATTTATGTACATTTATGCTTCATTTGTTTGTGCTGTCCCTAGTTGTATAAGAAACACATTAAAGCATACACTTCTGTACATATATTCATCTCAAATGTGGAAAATATGATAGGAATGAGTGAAACCCACCAAAATGGTACATTCAGTTCAATTGTGTGTTTCCCAAGATAAATGTGACATTTGCCCAAAGGTGATGTCACTCAAGTTTATCGACATAGTGTTCAAGAGCCATGTTTCTTAACATTGGTGTTATTGAGATTTTGGTATGCTTGGTTAGTGGGAGTTTTATGATCTCATTTAACCAAAGATATCATGGTGGCAAAAGCCAAAGTTTAAAGGTTGTGTCTGCTAAGGTTTATTGGCAGTTCTTAGCGAAAGTAATTGATGATAAGTCAAGGTAATTGATGGTATTTCATCAGGATTCGTGATATATGGCAGTATTTAGCTAAAGTTTGTGTTTTATGATGGTATTTAACCTAAATCCATGGAAGTAGCAGTTAGCCATGGCGGTATGCCAATGTAAGAAAAGGGCAGTTTGCCTAAGTGTTGATTAATATCGAAGTTTTCTACCTGTGAGGTTTTCAAGGTAGGCTGATCTTTAGATCAGGAAAGGACCTATAAGGAAATGTATATTTCATGTGATCACAGGTATGATATCAATTCTTTATATATATATATATATATATGTTTCCAGGTGATTTGGATTGATAGTTTTCTATTGTTTGTAACATTAGATAGTTATATGCCGTATATTGAGGTGTATTTTCTACTATTGTTCAACAGTAGAGATTATTGATTGAATCAAAGTTTGTTTGAGTGGTGTTCAGTCTTGGGATAATTTGGCCAGGTGTCAATGGAAAGACATCAGTATCCGTGTAGCCTAAGTGGGAGATTGTTAGGATTTTTATGTGAGCTTAATTGATACTGATTGATCCATTGGGCCCAAGCAATTAGAGACCCACTCTGATTAGGAAACTCCTAGCCCAATCCATTTTGGGAATAAGTTAGGGTTTTAGGGATTCTATTATAAATAGTAGATAAAGGTCCCTACAGCTGTTACTTTAACACCTTCATAGTTTTGGAAGCACGGACTCCCCCACAGGAATAGTGCATGTGATAGTATTCCAAAGGTGAAAGGCTTAGAAGATCTTAGCGGCTAGGATTCCATTGTGTAGTTCTTTGTTACAATCTTCATGAGACTAATCTTCAAGCACATGGGAGAGAGTTACGTGATCAATACTTATGGGACTTCTAAACTTACACACAGGTATTCTTATACTCCAATTGATTATCATGTATGGGGTAAATTTATATGTTTGTGTATTCTTGGTTTAGGGACTACATCCATGGTTAATCTTTTATGATTGATTTATGATTCTTGTATTCTAACATCAATGGGGTTATTCATATGATTCTATGGTAAAGAATCCCCAACAGGATGCACTACGAACAAGAAAAATATGAAGTACATAGAGATACTCAAGAAACCATACAAAGAAGCTTGGACCATTAGGCTAGTGCTTATTGCATCAAATTTATGGTGGGAAAGGAATAACAGGCCATTCAAAAACAAGTGCAGATCTACAAACCAGACTTTTGTTATGGTGAAGAATGATATCCAGTTGTGTGAGGTTGATACCAAAGGAATGATCAAAACGGTGGGAGACGTAAATTGTTGTAGAAAGCCAATGCTTGAAGATTGAGACTAGTCAATCGAGGCCAATGCTCGAGGTTCACTGGTAAAAGCCTCAAGGTACCTAGGTCAAACTGAATGTTGATGGCAGCTCTATCGCAAAACCCGGAGTGTGTAGGTGAGATTCTAAGGAATAATAAAGGGCGAATCGTTCTCACTTTTTCCATTTATTTAGGGATACGTCCCATTTATGAAGCAGTGATGAGATGGATTTTTCGAGCAAAGGAGGTAAAATGTCATAGCCCTGTGGATTGAGTCTGATTCAGCAGCTGTAGTTATGGAAATCCAGACAAAATAGTATTCCATGATCTGTGCTTCAGAAATGGATATATGTTCAACCCTTTTTAACTCATTGAATGGAAAGTTTTGTACTGCTATAGGGAAGCAAACCCTATTGCAAACTACTTGGCTAAGAAGACATAAAAAATAAGAAGATCAAAGGAAAATGCAGCCCTTCCTCTGCACATTTCAGAGGAGGGTGCTAGGGACGCCATGTCCAGGCCAAGATTTAGGTTCCGCTAGGGCTGGTCCCCCAGCTTATGGCCATGCTGAAGGTGGGGAGATCCTCCGATTTCTAGTGGCTCTCACGTGTGTTTCTGCTTGCATTTTTTTTTCTGGTTCGATTTGATGTCATTTGTTTCTTGTATTTTGCTTTTTCCCTTTAGCAAAAAAAAAAAAACTCAATCATACAATGGTACGTTGTCTAGCAAGAGGTTCAAAATCTCTCCAAGCCCAGTTACTGAAATAGGAACATAATAGCGATTCCATAGTCTCATTCTCTTATATCATCTCTAATTTTTTAAGGTAAGACTAGCTTTAGTCCGCAGAATAGTTGGAGCTTGAGATGGGTGAAAATGCGGCTGCAAACGTGCAACTATCCCATAGTTGCTCATTTTGCAGCCACATTTTTAGCAAACTGAAGCTTTAAACTCCAACTATCATTCAGTTGCTCATTTTGGAGCCGCAATTTTAGCAAACTGAAGCTTCAAACTGCAACTATCCTCTACTTGCTCATTTGCTGCCACGGTTTCAACAAATGGAAGCTTCAAGCTCTAACTATCCTCCACATGTTCATTCACTTTTATTTATCCCATGTAAAATCACAAGCCTGGGTGGCATGACATGCCATCTGCCTTACTGTGAAATGGTGGGGACCGAAGACTAAATAAATAGATCCTGCCATGGAGATTATTGTGATGAAAAAAATCACCGTAACAGGTTAGTTTTTAACTATCTAATCTTATGGCTATTAAGAATGGATATTCCTTAGAACAGTTGAAATCATAGTTTTTTGGCTAAAGATTCAGAAAAATTCATAAAAAGGAATCAAGCCATTACACAAAACCCCAGCTGAACATTATCCACCTTCGACATTGCCATCAGTTGAAAATTGTACTTAAACTTTCCTTTTCCATGCAACTCAATGATAAAAACACACTTCTTCGGATTATTAATTGATTCTGATTTTTCCCCCTTTATAATCTATTAAATATATAGGATCCACCTATTAGTGGATCTTTGTGATTTTGATACAGGGCATGAGGTATATTATGGGTGCTCTTGGAATAGTCGGTCTGGCCCTGAACCAACATGCATCAGTCTCAGAGGTCTTAACGAGGTTACGTTCCAGAAAGAAAAAAGATAAGACGAAAAGCCTGCCATTAGAGTATGGAATTTCGCCAAGCCATTTATATATAAGTTTGAGATGGAAGAGGATCTGGAAGCCGAAAGAATGGCTGAGGGCCAACTCCTTCATGTGGCTTGTTGCTCATGGCAGACTTGCTATTGGTAAGAGGCTGAAATCTGGGAATGGGACCTGAACTGTTGTGCTCTTCTATAGCTTCTTCTACGTATGCTCCTTAACTTCTGGAATTGAGAAAAACAACTTTCAAAGCCCGCGGAAGAACTGATCGCTAAAAACTATATAGTTATCTACTAGCCATGTTTTGTTTATGTGAGAATGTCGTAGGCTTTACTGAAGATGAAGGGGGTGGGTTGGGTGCTTGTGGGCCCCTCTGCAGTAAGTTCTTGTTGGAACCCCACCCCCGTTTGTCGAGGGGTTGAAATCGTCTGCAATTCCGATCTCGTACAATTCCGTGCAATACCACCTTCAGGGGGTGACACGTGTATTGATACCAATACAATGGTCCAGATCTGGTACAACTAATAAAACATTAAATCATTGAAGAGACATTTAAATCAGATCTGGACCATTGCATTGGTATCAATACACATGTCACCCCCTGAAGGTGGTATTGCATGGAATTGTACGAGATCGGAATTGCAGACGATTTTTTTCCGTTTGTCGAGAGGAGGCTAGGCTGTGTTTCCCCAGCTATCGGCTAGTGGTGGCCCCCCAACTCATGGTTTGAGGTAGGGGTACCAAAAACTAGTCCCACCGACAAAACCGATTGAAAAAACATAAATCAAACCAAATCGATTCTTATTGGATTGATTTTGGCTGAGGTATGTTGAGATTGGTTGAAAATTGGATGTGACACCCAAGAATACAACAAGATACTAGACCTGCCTGGGAGATCGGTGAAGTATCCCCACCAACATACGACAAGTACTGGGAGATCGGTGAGGGTGTGTAAACTTAGTCCCACATCGCCTAAAGAGAGATTACTGGGCTAGTTAATAACTTCTAACCTCCTTAACATGGCACAACACATTTTAAAGCCTTGAGACCAATGGGTCAAAGGGACCTTACAAAAGGCATTACAACAGATCCCACCATAGTGGGGACACTATGTCGAAAGGGGGAAGATTGAATATGACAAGTATCAGACCCATCTGAAAGACCGATGAGGTGTCCCCACCAAGTAATTTAAGGTGTTTTCACTAGATCTTTCATCATTACAAGTTATGAACCCAAGATTTCATTATGGGTTCAATCTCGATAATAAACCGATCTAAATCGGTATCAACCCGATATTGAAAAATCGAAATAAATCAAAACTAAACCAGATCAAAATCGAAATTGGGAAAAATTGAAGTTCCTTAATGGAGTGGTTTTGGTTTCCTTCATTCCTAGAAAAATTGAAGTTCCTTAATGGAGTGCTGATCATTCAACACCCCATGTTTGAGGTATCAAACACAGATCGGATGTATAGGAAATTAAGATCAATATCGACATAGGCTGATCCCAATACTTAGCTATAATGTGTGTGTGTGTGTGAGAGAGAGAGAGAGAGAGAGAGAGAGAGAGAGAGAGAGAGAGAGAGAGAGAGAGAGAGAGAGAGAGTATTGGATAATTTGCAAGGAAGGGTAAATTTTTAAGAACTTAAGGTATTATTACAAAGCATTACCAATTGGTAAATTAATTTTCTATATGTAAATAAATCATTATATTACTTTAGATATCTCAATTTTTGTTTTAGGGATGATTTGATTATGTTGGAAAGAAATAGATCTATTATTCTTAAGAGTTCAAATATATAAGATTTGATTTGATTTGATTTTTTTAGTTAATCGATGCAAAGATTTGCAAAGATTTTGTGAATATTTCTTAATTAGTGAAATCAAATCTATTAATAAATTCAATTATTTAATGTGGCCTTTATTTGAGTTTTCTTGTATAAACATTGTCATATCCTTTATGTTTTATCATGTTTTGGTATTGTGTTGATTTCAGTACTACTCTAAAATCAATAAGTGGTTCATTCTATTTTAGGAACAATAGTTAAGTAAATTACTGAATAATGATTGTTTGTATAAATCTATTATCTCAAGTATCATGCTATTCGTGGTAAGCGATATCAATTCAACCTCTTCAGTAGAAACAAAGATATAGATAAGTTCCTACATTATTTTTAGGAGTTTATAACTACATTTTAGGTAAGTTTTGATATGTTTAGTAAGAAATTAATATATTCTTGCTAAGAGATATCAATTAGATGTCCTAATTAAGAAAATGTAAGCAAAGAAAATTTAGTATTATGCTTAGATATCTAAATATCTATTTTAGGCATAATTTGATTTGTGTAAGAAGTTATCAAACCATTTTCTATAATACATTATAGGTCAATTTCTGTCAAATCATTAATTTTTAAAAGTACCATCTCTTAGTTATTCCAATGCCTATTCGAGTTTTCAAAACATCAATTTACAATTTTCTCATTGAAATCATTCTATTTGTTTTTATAGTAGTAGTTATGGATATTATATGATTTATCTGTGATTTAAGTGTTTAGAATTATTTTTCAACTTGTAAATTCACTTTGCTCAAAATTTATGTATAAGTGAACATCTTCTTCTATCTTTTTCTTTTATTTCTGTATAATTATAGTTACAATTTTTTTTTTTGTTTTAAAAAAAAAATTAGATGTTTTTCTATATATTTGTAAATAACTATAATTTGTCGTTTGAATTTTTAATGTTATATACATAAATTAGAATCCAAGAAAATGAATAGGGCCATTGAGATTCAAATTGAATTTTAGTGTATTAATTCAGTCATCTTAAATAATATTCAATTGTTGCCATAGATGTATGCCCACTTAAGAACATGAGTAAAAGAATTTGATCCATTAATGGATATGAATCAAGTTAATGGTTTTAGAGTAAAGCCTTAGAAATTGGTTTCGACAATATATAGCGCTACATTAGATTATAACCTTCCCTTTTGCTTATATCTGATTTTTATGAATACAAAAATAGGAAGATCAACCAAATGAGTTCATTCGAATAACCTTTTTTTTTTTGGATACAATATCTACGAGAGCTGTTAATCTAAAATTAATACCAAGGCTCTGATATAAATGGTTGGTTCAAGATAACCACTTATAGGGTTTAATCAATGGTATTCGAAAATTCGAACCTAACTCGCTTATTTCCTTTAACCCACTCGTTGGTGTCATACGCACTTAACCACATAACTACACATAAAAAATATTGTAACGCCCATGCTTCATTAATCTTGAAACAATATTATCCTCTTTGGCCCGTAGGATTCAAGACTTTAAAATGCATTGTGCCATGTTAAAGAGGCTAGAGGTTATTAATTAGCCCAATAACCTCCCCTAGGCAATGTGGAACTAAAGTTTGTACACCCTCATCCATCTTCCAAACCATTTGGTATTTCTCATATTCCTGGTGGAAACAACTCATAGATCTCCTAGGCGGGTTTAGTACACTTGTCATATTCTTGGGTGTCACGTTCTTAATCCCCACCTTTGCATAGAGTGTCCCCACTGGGGCCCCACACGCTGTCGAGGTACGCTCTGATATTATTTGTATCACCTTGACCACATTAACCTTAGCACAATATTGTCTTTTTTGGCCCATGGACTTTAAGACTTTAAAATATGTTATGCCATATTAAAGGTACTCGAGGTTATCAACTAGCCCAATAGCCTCCCCCTAGTCGATGTGGGACTACAATGCACACCTTCACCAATCTCCCAAACCCCTTAGTGTGGGGACACTTCACCGATTTCTCAGGTGATTAGCACACTTGTCGTATTCTTGGGTGTAACAAACACTGGATGGCTATCACTAGCCATATATATAATACATCCTCTACAAAGCGTCTTGCAGTAGATAATATAATATACAAAGTACTTGTTCACATATGGTTTAACAGTGTGCTTACATCCATAATGAAAATAATCTTTTGGGCTACAACAAATGGTATAACGCATAATATGGGTTTGTGTTGCACCTACAACACATGAACACACTAAACCTTAGATTTGTGTTGCTGCTACGATATGGTAGCACCGACCCCTAACTATCAAGCATCCACTTGATAGCTCAAGATTACAAGATTATGAGATTATATGAAATGCCCCAAGCTCATAAGACTATAAATCCCATTCAATGGTTTATACGTAGTGACTCCAGCAATATAACAAACACATCCTACAATTAAATATATTACATGACATTTTTTTAATGATTATTGATCATTATTTTTTTTTACTAAAGGGTTATAAGATATATAAGAAAAATAAAATAAAATAAACTACAAGATTATGTTTGGGCATTCTTAGACGAATACACTGATGAGGAGAAAGAACATCCCACTTTTGGCATTACTAGTAGCAGGAAAGCCCTCAACTCCAAAACAAATGACCTATAGAAATGAAACTTGGTCTATCCTCTATCCAAAGCATCCCATGCTACCTCATCTTGTAAGTGATATATGGAACATAGACATTTAAGGAGGATAACCCAAACTTTGTTGTCTTTTTTTTTCCCCAAATTATCTACAATCAGATAAGCTTCCTTGAAATAGTGAGTAATTTTCCATTCAATGGAAGACAAAAGAAGGATAAATCACTATCCAATCCTAGTAAATTAACCATGGAATGGATTGTAATTAAACACATGTCACTAGTGGCGTAAAATCAGATTCGATTAACAAACACCTAACCCCTATCTCCATTGACACATAAATTCCATTAATGCCCCAAATTTCACATGAAAATTCATTTGAAACTGAAGAAATTTATAGAAGCTGTATATTAAACAAGCCTTGTGGTCACAAAATAATCTATCGGCTCCAACCCTACTAGAATTTCCCAAGGAGAAACTTTCCTTTTTCTTAAGGTCATTAAGAATTTATCAGAAAAGAATGAACGAATTACAGTATATCCAAACCAAAGAAACAAAAACAAACTCAATTCCTACTCCACCTTCGGCATTACCATTAGGAGAGAAGGAATCAAGCCAAAAAAAATATCAACTAACAAGCTAGATCCAAAATTCAAGAAAATATGAACCTTGGCTTCCCAACGGCGTCCCATTCTATGTCGTTAACGCTAAATCTTGGAGGAGCACTCCATTCTATAGATGTACTAGTTGTTGCAACATGCTTTGCTAGACCATCTACAACCACCTTAACTTCCTGGAGGCAATGATGAATACACCAATTGATCCTATTTAGGAAATCCATGTAGAAGAGCCATATCTATTTAAAATCCATGGGGTCTTTTTCTGCATAATACACTAGACAACAACTTGCAAATCACATTCCAAATCAATCCACTTTAGATCTAAAAGCTTCGCAATACGGATTGCTCTAAAGAGCACTGCAAATTCTGCACTAAAATGCGATGTAACCTTTTGGAACGAGGCAAAGCAAACGATAGCAAAACCTAGATGATTTCACACGAACGTGCCAGCTCCTACAAGACCTGGATTGTCTAATGAACATCCATCCATGTTGATTTTATAACAACCCACTAGCGGAGAATCCCAAAATATTTCTTTAATCACTTTAGGCCTAGGAGTGGCCCTACCAATTGAAGCTACACAGACAATTATAAATTCTTCATAGAATTAATAGTCACATGGAACATAGTAGATACATCCTTCAAATCATTAATAACTACTTTAACCACTCGAGTTATGATCATTAATAACTCGAACTTTTTTCTATGGTTCCTTCCAACCAAATCTGGTAAAGACCATAAGTAATTATAATTGACTAGATTTGCGTACAAGTAGAAGTTCGAGTTTTTCTTTTCCACCAAGAAAAAAGTTCTTGAATAGAGGGAAAGCCTTCCTCCTTATATAAAAAACTAAAGAAGCTCCTTCCACACCATGTCAACTAGCAACTTTCAATATTTATTTATTTTTGCCAAATTGGATTAGGAATACTAAAAAAAAAAATTCTAAAGCAGATTGAGGAGGGCATTTCCTAATATAAAGACCCCTTCTTGGAATAAAGCAAAATCCGTAGTCAAACAAATCGTGATTTTCAACCTTGGTTGAATTTTTCTCATATCACACAACACCATTTAGGCAATTTAATGATTACATAAACCGCTGGGTAACCGTTGGAGATGCTGTCAATATTTTTTTTCACTAAAAGATCATAAAATATGTTAAAATTGAAGAAAAGTAAAATACATGATTAACTTTTGGTATTCCTAGACGAATACATTCAAAGGGAGAATGAAACCCCACCTTCAGCATTGCCATCAATAGGGAGAATCCTAATCGAATATTGATTTATCATTCAATGAATGACTGAAAAAAGGTCCACCGTCATTAATCTTTTTTTTTTTTTTTTTGCTAAAAGTTCCAAAATTTTATTAAAAAGAAAAAAAAAAGAGCAAAAGCAGTTTCAAGTCGCCACCTTCGGCATTGCCATCAGCAGGGACCTAAAACCCCATTAAAAAAGATCTAAATCAGGGTCTAGTGAATTTATCATTCACTAGCTCTACCCACATATGACCAGGCAAATTAGTATCATTCTCAGTAATTGACGTCTTAGTCGATATATTAGCAAGGTAATCAGCGATCGGGTTTGCTTCTCTATAGCAATGTGATATCTTCCTAGAGATTAAGTTTAGGAAAGGCTCTACCACATTCCAGTCCTGCATTGCGAACCAGGGAATTGTCCTTGTATGAACTGCTGTCACAATAGCCACTAAATCCAATTCAGTCCAAATTGCCCTAATATCATACTTCATGGCTTGATAAACACCCTCCATCAATCCTTGAAATTCAGCTACATAGTCTGAATTCCCAGAAAAGTCTTGAAAGATGCAACTATGTCCCCATTATGATCTCTTAGAATTCCACCTGCTCCAGCTTTCCCTGGCTTCTGAACATCCATCCACATTTAGCTTTATCCATCCCACCTGTAGTTTACACCAGAATATTTCCAGAATTGAATTTTTACGAGAAGGGTAGGCTTGCAGCCCAAGTCTTCTGCAACAAAATAAATCACCATTGACTGAACAATACCCTTCAGATTCATTTTAACCTCTTGCAGCTTTCTAAGGTCCAAATTCAAGATCTGCCTACTGGTTTGCTGGAGACCTTCAAATTTTCTTCTATTCCGCTCTCTCCAAATATTGTCTGCTATTATAATGAAACCAGCAGCCCATGAATCCTTAATCGTCAATATCATTCTCTTCCTTCCACCATTGCGCCATTTCAGATAAAGATGTCAGCCTTGGCCAAGCTATACCGAAGCAATCCATGGATCTGCACCAAATTTCCATAGAAAAACTGCAATCCATAAACATGTGATTCAGCATCTCTCTCTCTTTCCCACAAAGATAACACTTCGATGCCAATGAAACTCCTTTTTTTGCAATCATATCGTCAGTAGGCAACTTCTTATGCATTAACCTCCAGCCCAATATAGCTTGCCTTGGTTGAAGATGTGCACCCCACACAAGCAAACTCCATGGGACTTTTGGATTTCGATGCCTAATCTCATCCTAGGCAAAGAAAGTACTCAACTTCCCTGAAGTTGAGCTTCTCCAAACACACTTGTCTTCGATATCATGCTAAGGCAACTTAATTTTTTTTTCTTCATCGAAAACCTCTTTTAATATGGTAGAGTTCACTGTAGGAATTTGCCATCTACCATCCTTAATCAAGTCAGCCACCATTAGCTCACTATCACAAACAACAACTTCTATGTCAGCCCTCTCAGCAATCGACATATCTCCCACCCATCTATCCTTCCAGACCCTTGTTGACCTCCATTCCCTATTATCCATACTAACATTGTCACCTATAAAACCTAAAACAGGGTCTGCCCATAACATCCTACATCACTTCCTCTTGTAAATATAAAGGGAGAGAGACAATAAATGAAGATATACCTGATATAGCTACTTCTTTTGTCAATGAATTTGTAATTAGATTACCTTCCTGAAAACAGTGGGAAATCTTCCAACCAATCTTCTCTTCCCTCCTTATCATTTCTTTATCTTCTTTTCTTCTCATAAACCTTTGAACTCCTTCTAGGTTTTTCCTCATTCACATCTCTCAACCCCAACTCTTGATCATGCTTGAAGCTCCTGAAGAACCCTTCCAATGGCACAAATCGATGTTGGGCTTGAAGGTAATCTTCTAGGGTTCTTCTTGGATTCTCTCTTCCCATTTTATTTTTATTTAATTATTATTATTATTATTATTCTTTGATATTTTTTCACTTATTTTCATATGCCATCTCTTTCCCTTTTGTAGAGCAAACAACTTAAAATGAAAAGACACATGCCCTCATTTTTGTCATGAATTTGGGAAGTTGTGCCCTTCTACATAACTCTCTTACCTAGTATCGAAAAAACTAATTCCAGTGCCATTAGAAAGAGTTCTCAAACATCAAAATTTCTTATGTTTTGAGATTTTAAAAATTTCGAGTGGATAACATTTAAAAATCACATAAATTAAAACAAGCTTTTGAAGCCATACATGACAATTGTATTGATAGTAAATTCCTTCTTTGGAATCAGATTTACCTGATTTTTTTTTGGTAAAAAGATTTACGTGATTGTTAGTGTAATGCCCCGGTCCCATTAACCTTGCACAATATTCTCTTTTTTGGCCCATGGGTCTCTAGACTTTAAAATGCATTGTGTCATGTTAAGAAGGCTAGAGGTTATCAACTAGCCCAGTAATCACCCCCAGGCCATGTGGGCCTAAAGTTTGCACACCCTCATAGGTCTCCCAAACCCCTCGGTACTTGTTGTATTCTTTGTAGGGACATCTTACTGATCTCCTAGGCGGGTCTACTACTTACCATATTCTTGGATATCACAATCTCCCCCCTTTCAGCATAACATTCCCTGTATGGCCCCACACACTGTCGGGGTCTACTCTGATACCATTTGCAATGCCTCAGTGTGTAAGGTTAATGGGGCTAGGGCGTCATAGTTACGACATTGTAAAGTTTACTCTAGATATAGTAATTTAGTATTGAGTTTCGTCCACTTCTCTGTTAATGACAACTCAAAACTCTTATAAAGGTTATGCTCACTACCAAGATTGCAGTCTAACTCATCTACATACTCTCTCATGTAGTTCATACCATCCATGACGATTGTAGCATTTCCTTAGCTTAAGCAATCTTCTAACCCCACTGAACTATCTTCAAGCCATCTCATTGTTGATACTATTTTTTGTCACCACTCTGACACTCTCTGCTACTATCCACTACATCATATACTCCACACTACCATCACAAATGGTACTGAATGACAATAAGACTTTTTGGTGTGCCAAACATAATGACATAGGATGCATGATAAATCCTCTTGCAGGATTCTATGGTCTAGAATTATCTTTTCCATCATAAATTTTATTATTTATAATGTTTCGATGGAGTTGAACAATTTTTCTTTCAATATACATGGGAAGCGTTCATTGGTCCACATTGCAAAATAGAATCTTTTTGTATGGTATAGTCCATTAATCATTACTCCCTTATTTTCGAATATCTGAAAAAAAAATCTTCAAATTACGGCTTTGGATGGATCCAAAATGCCTAGAAAGTGAGGCAAACACCACGCTCTGACATTATCTATAGATATAAAAAACTTTGTTACTTCTCTTGTAGACTTAGATTTCTAAACAATTATAAACTATAATTTATCAATTTGATATGTTACATCTTTAAGTCATGCATTGTATTCACAAGCTATATTACATTAGAATAAATAAGCCAATAGAGGGCAAGATATAATCTTTTCGCATGGTAGTAGTCCAATGATCACTAATGTCCTTAATTCCTAATATCCGAAAATACCTTCCCAATAAAAATTTTGGATCCAAAATGCATCAAAAGCGAGGCTCACTATAGTTGTGCTATATTTCATTACTTCTTTTGTACATGTGGACTTTCAAAAATTTATAAACTAAGATTTGTCAATTAAATATGTTACATCTTCAAGTCCATGATTGAATTCTAAAGCTAGATTACATTAGAATGAATAAGATGATAGAGGGCCTATACTATTAATATCCCCTAAAAAAGGTCCTAAGTTCAATAATGATGTTTCTAATTATCATTACTAGGTACTCTAGTCATACAATTTCTAAATAAAAAAAGCGCATAATTGTTTTTTGTAGCATTTGTGGTACTTCCAATTATCAAGTCATTGCAATTGTAACGCCCTATGTTTTGTAGTGGAGATATGGAGGTTGGTCTAAGGATCATGTCCCTTAGGGTTGGATCGTGAATCAATTGAGTGATAAATAATAAGAAGAAAATTTCAAATCTATATTAAACACAACATCAAAATAATAATAGTGGAAGTCTTTTAAATTAATGTTTAAAAGTCATAAAAATCTAAAAAATTCAATAATATCACCCACAACCAATTACATCCTTTAAGAAAATTATTGCATCCATAATTTGATTCTCTAAGATAAATAAAATGATGCAGGATCAACTAAAATAATAAATGTTCTACACATCCCCATCAATCTCTTGGTTCTTGCCATTAGCCAGCATTTAATATTGCTCTTCATATGAAGAATGATTTGGGTAAGTTTCTGGGGAGAAACTCAGCAAATAAAACTGCATGCAATATCCACATGTTTGAAAACATTGGTGTAGAATGATAACTCATGCAATAATATCTTAAAATAAAATATGCAACATTTATTGCAGTTTACAAGGTCCAATTATTCTCAATCATATCATTTAATTAATTCATTTACTTTCTTTTTCAGGTGCTCCACACGCTCTATGGCTTATACATATGCCATCGCACATGTTCTTTGGCCAATGCATATCTTGACACTCACGTGGCAATTAGAAACCAAAGCCCCTTAGATGCCCCACACTCTCTGTGGCTTGTTCATACATCATCCAACATTTTTTTGATCAATGCGTATCTTGCTTTGGGGATTGTACATATGTCATCTCACACGTGCTGTGGATAATCCATATTTTGACATACAACTATGTCCATAAAAAAAGGGGGGGGTGACTCCAAGGGTAGGAGACTTAACTTGCACCACACGCTGTGTGGGCTGAATCCATAGAAATGGGCATTTAATTTCTCTAAATTCATTAACATTTAATGTTTGTCAAACATAGAATTTGAAAGTTACACTCCTATGATTCATAGAGAATTATCAAACAACCTCCAAATTACATTTGGTCTCTTCCATTAGGATATAGAGGAAACTGAAATTTAGGGAATTTGAGATTCGAGCTGAGCCGTTTAGCACCATTTCCATATGAACATGTCTGATTCCATAATTTCTCTGAACAATTGGTTCATATAACTCATGGAGCCTAATATAGAGATAACACATGTGAAGATAAAACCCTCTCAACAGTAGAATACTATGAAAACTATGGATTTACTTTAGAGTTAAAATGTTATGAGCATCATTCCCAATGTTTAACCATTAATTAAGGTCTTAATACAATCCCGAAAGTTCAAGTGAAAAGAATCTACTCGAAAGAAAAAAAATGCCAAGTCTGGTTATTGATAGATACAACCTTTTTTGTTAAAAAAAAGAAGAAGTATTTTCTATGTATTTTATAAATAACTATAACTTGACGATTGAATTTGTAAATTTATTGTACATGCAAGCTAGAATCTACAAAAATAAATAAGCCTATTGTGATTCGAATTAAATTTTAATGTATTGATTGAGTGAGTCATTATAAATAATATTCAATTGTTACTATGGATGTATGTAAAGCATGATGCATTGATAAGTTCTCCACTTCATAGTTGAATCCATTTAAAAACACGAGTAGAAAGATTTGATCCATTATTGGATATGAATCCAAATTATTAATTTTGAAAAAAGCCATATGAAATAGTTTTGACATTATATAATGCCACATCATATTATAACTATCCCTTCTGGTTATATCTGACTTTTAATAATGCAAAAATAAAAAAATCAACCAAATGAATTCATTAGATCAATCAAATTTTTTATTTATGTACAAGATCAAATGAAGTTGTTAGTTTAATAATTAACACTAAGGCTTTGATACCAATTATTGGACCCAGATAGCCACTTAGGGGGTTAAATTTGTTGTTTAAAAATTTAAATCTACCTCAATCATTTGCTTAACTCATTCATTGATGTTATGGGTATTCAACTGTATAACTACACACAAAATACTATATGTCTATAGCCACATATTATATAACCCATCTTCGACAAAGCATTGCAGTAGATAATATAACATTCAAAATACTTGCACACCCTAAGATTGAAGAATATGTGGTCCAATAGTGTGCTTACATCCATGGTCCAAATAATCTCTTAGATCATATCCCAAATCCAGCCATAATATAATGTATAATGTGGATCTGTCTCGCACTCATAACACAAAACCGCTAACCTTTGATTTGTATTGTAGTTGCTAAATTTGAGCACCAACGTCCAACTATATAGCATCTGCTTGATAGCTCAAGATTATAAGATTAATATGATTATATAAATGCCCCAATTACAAGCTCATAACAACTATAAATCCCATCCAATTGTATACAAGTAGTGTGACTCAGACAGTATAACAAACACGTAACCTATGATTAAATACATTATATGTGATTTGTTTGATGATTACACTTTTTCTTTTCCGCTAAGAGGTCATAAGATAAATTAGAAAAAAAGTACAAGATTAATATCTGGGTAATTTTAGACGAATACACTGATAAGGAGAAAGGACATCCCACCTTCAACTAGCAGGAAAAGCTTCAACTCCAAAACAAATCAACTATAAAAATGAAATCTTGGTTTACCCAAAGCTTCCCATGCTACTTTATCATGTCAGTGAGATGGAAAAGAAACGTTTGACGAGGATAATCTAAACTTTGCCACCTGTTTCGCTAAATAATCTGCATTCAAATAAGCTTCCTGAAACATTGAATAATTTTCCAATTCAATGGAACACAAAAAATGAGAAATCATCACTCAGTCATGGTAACAAAACCATGAAATACATTATAATTGAACAAGTACCACTAGTTCTCAAAATCAGATTTGATCCACAATACTTGACCCCCATTTCCACTATTATATAAATTCCATTAATAAACGTCGCAAATTCCACAAGAAAAAATCATTTGAATCCTAAGAAATTTATAGTAGCTGTAGATTACACGACCCTTATGGTCACAAAATAATCAGCCGACTCCAACTCTACTAGGATTTCCCAACGAGTAACTCAATATTTATTTACTTTTACCAACTCAGATTAGGAAAAAACCAGCATATTTTCAGAGTGGATTGAGGAGGGCCTTTACTTTGTTGATTCTCACTCATTCCATGCAACACCATTTAATCAATTCAATGATACGTAAACAATTGGATAACCTCTGAGGATTTTGTCATTTTTTTTTTTTCACTAAACGATCATAAATATGTTAAAGATGAAGAAATAGAAAATATATGATTAATTTTGGGCATTCCTAGACAAATACACTCTCACAATGGGAAAGAAAACCCCACATTCGGCATTTTCATAAGCATGAAAAATCCTAACCCCGAACAATAGTCACCCATAAAACTTGAAACGGGCTCTATCCGTAGCATCCCACATCACTTCCTCTTATAAATAGAAAGGCAGAGAAACAATAAAAGAAGATATACCGAATCGGTTACATCTTTCACCAGCCAATCCACAATTAGATTACGTTCCTGAAAACAATGATTAATATTCTAATCAGTAGAGGACAAGAATAGAGAAAGGATTGCCAGACCTAGTAAGCGTACATGTGATATTTTTTAGTTGGACACACAACACAATTGCTGTGGAGTCCGATTTAATCCAATCAATAACGATCTTCTCTTTCATGTTATCATTTCTTTTTCTTCCTTTCTTCTCATAAATTCTTGATCTCCTTCTAGGTTTTTCTTTATTCTCATCTCTGAACCTTAACTCTTAATGATGCTTAAAGTTCTTGAAGAGTCCTTCCAATGACATAATCGATGTTGGGCTTGAAGATAATCATCTAGGGTTTTTACTTGGAGGCCCTGTCTCTCTCTCTCTCTCTCTCTCTCTCTCTCTTTCTTTCTTTCTTTGTGATTTCTCACTTATTTTCATATGTCTTCTCTTTCCTTTTCATAAACAAAAAACAACTTAAAAGGAAACGACTTACGTGCCCTCTCTTTCATCATCGAATTATCTAGTATTAGATTGATATGGTTCTAGTGCAAGGGAAACATTACTCAAATATCAAAATTTCTTATGTTTCGAGCTTTCAAGAACTTCAAGTGGAAAACATCTAATACATCTCGTAAATTAAAACAGGATTCTCGCATCATGCACTACAATTGCATTTAAGATCATAACTTCCTTATATGAAATCAGTTTGACCTGATTTAAGGCATTACAAAGCTTACTCTAGATATAGTCTTTCAGTTTTGAGTTTCATCGGATTCTCTATTAAAGACAACTCAAAACTCTCATTAAGTTATGTTCATTGCAAAGATTGCAATACAACTCATCTACAGACTCTCTCAAGTAGTTCATACCATCCATGATGATTGTAGCATCTTCATAGTTTATGCAATCTTCCAACCCCAATGAATAATTTTCAAGCCATCTCGTTGACACTGTTTGCTGCTACTACTTTGACTTTGTTTGTTGCTGGCCAATGCATTATATACGCCACACAACCATCTCACTATCATTAATGAGTCAATATGTTAACAAAAATGACAATAATAATTGTTGGTGCGCCCAACATAATGACATAGGATGCATGATAAATCTGCTGTCATGGATTTATGTTATACAATTACATTTTCCCTCATATATATATATATATATTTATTTCTAATGTTTCGATGGAGTTGAACTATTTTTTCTTTTATGTATACATAGGAAGAATTCATTGGTAGACAGTGCACAATAGAATCTTATGGTATGGTAGTAGTCCATTAGTCATTATTTTTGGCTAAATTATAAATGTATTAAAAGAAGGGGGAGAGAGAAGATATCCCTAAGGGAAGATTAGAAACCCAATAAGGGTAATCAAAGCCTAGAAAGGACAACATCCAAGGCCCGATGGCTAGACGACTAAAAAAATTTCATAAATGACATGTCCAATACATTTTTTTTTTTTTGCTAAAGGTTAGCAAGATTTTTATTAAAAAAGAATGAATAAAATACAGAGAAACCCAATTGGGCATAGTTGAAACATAAAACCAGATCGCAATTCCATCTTCGGCATTGCCATCAACAGAAAGAGACCTGGCCTAGGATAGATCAAAACCTAATCTCTAACTCCACCTTCTGCATTGCCATCAGCAGAGAAGAAGACTAAGCAAACGAAATCTATCTAAAGCCTAAAAACCAACCAATCATTTGAATCTACATCAGGGTCTCTCTGTGGTATCCCAATCAACATCATAAACAGTAAATCTAGGAGCTTCATTCCAAAATGTCGACATCCTTGTTGCTACCGCATGCTTAGCAAGGCTATCAGCTACCATATTCACCTCTCTAAAGGAGTGAATAATATTCCATCTAGAACCATTTAAATAACTCAGAAAAGAGAACCATTTTTGTCTAAACTTCCAAGGAATAATCTTATTTTGCAAACACTGAACAACTGAATGTGGGTCACATTCGACTTCAATCCAAGTCAAACATAGCTCTTGGGCAATGTGTATGGCTACAAAGAAAGCAACAAACTCAACATCATAGTTTGTTGAGATTCCTTCAAATGAAGAGAAACACTTTATAGGATTCCCTACATGATCTTTAAATTCCCCCTGAGCTTGCATATCCTGGCATTCCCAAGAGAGCATCCATCAATGTTTATCTTGATGCAGCCATTAATTGGATGTTTCCACATTAACTCCATAACTTACCGAGGCTTAGAATATGCCCTTTTCAACCGTAAAGAGGCCAATAGGACCAGCTCAAAAGCCCACATGGGCTTAAAAAGATAACAACCAATGAAAGGGCAACATAAGCCCATAAGGGTAACAACTCAAGCCCAATTGTGCAACAAGCACAAAAAGGGAAGAGGGTAATTCAAACAAGACAATTCCAAATAGGGTTCCGCCAAACCCTACTCTGCTACTCAATAAGTCTTCACACTTCAAACTCCAAGCTCCATTAGAAAGAAGGCATCACATTGGTGAGGCGCTGGCCTAGCAGAGCTCTGGTCAAGCAATGGTGATAGCCGCGGAGGGGCATCGGCCTCGCGGAGGGCAACGACGAGACGGCTATCGGCCGAGCGTAGATAGCAGCCTTGCGGGCTGCTGTCCATGCATGTGGATGGCCTTGAGGGCACCGGCAGTGCAAACGAGTCCATCTGGGAGGAGGTGGAGACTGGCAGGACCGACAAAAGATCCAGCTCTGGGCTGCGGCTTGGTTAACAGTGGAGTTACAACCGAAGCTAAAGATCCCGGTGACATCAAGGAACCATTTCTAATCTGTGGCTTGTTTGGCAGTACATTACTCCAGATGAGCAATGGCTCAAGGTCTCACCAAATCAAAGTCTACAGATGAAAGAGGCTCAATGGACTCAGCAAAGAGTGGGTTGCAACCTCCCAATCGTGTGGGATAGAAAAGGAAGAAGAAGGGGTAGTATAAGAGGGAGAGGGAGGAGAAGAAGAAGAAGAAGAAGAAGAGAGAGAGAGAGAGAGAGAGAGAGAGAGGGAGATGATTAACTCAACCTTCTCCGCAATCCATTAATCATTACTCCCCTATTTTTGAATATCTGAAAAAAAAAAAGAGTTTAAAATCATGGCTTCGGATCCAAAATTCCCAGAAAGTGAGGTGATCACCATGCTCTGACGTTGTCTATTGATGCAAAATGCTTCATTACTTCTCTTGCACTCGTGGATTTCTGAACATTTATAAACTAAAATTTGACAGTTTGATATGTTAAATCAAGTCCACACATTTTAATTCTTAAGCTAAATTAAATTAGAATGAATAAGGTGATAAAGGGGTAAATAGAATCTTTTTGCATGGTAGTAGTCCATTGATCCTTACCCCCCTGATTTTAGATATCCGAAATACCTTCTAAATAACAGTTCTGGGTCCAAAATGCATCGAAAAGCTAGGCTCTTACCATGGTCTTGCTATACTTCATTACTTCTCTTGTACACATGGATTTTTGAGCATTTATAAATGACGATTCATCAATTAAATATGTGACATCTTTAAGTCTACGCATTGAATTCAAAAGCTAGATTACATTAGAATGAATTAGCCTATAGGGGGCCTATGTTATTAATATCCCCTCTAAAACAAAGTCCCCTTTTCAACAATGGTGTATCTAATGATCATTACTAAGTATTCTAATCACAAAAAACAAAAAGGCAGAAGTCCTTTCTGCAGGTTTTGTAGTTTTTTCTGATTATTAAGTCATTGTAATACGTAACATGCATATAATGCTTGCATAGTAATCTCCTATTAATTGAGAAGACTCAAAAGTTAACTTCTCAATATTTATTGGACAAAAGTGAATGATTTACTCGACATGGCTTTTATATCTTCTATTTTTCCTTTTACGTTCTCTAGATAGTTAGTGCTAACATTTCTATGTATCCCTCTCTCCTCTTCACATATAATGATCTCACTGCCCTTCAATTATGATAGCATTTTACCGTAAATCAGTGGTGCAATCCCTTCTTTCTATTATACAAATGCGATAGAGGCAATGTCGAGACCCTGCCAATATTTCATGGCAACCTAGTGAATACTTTTCACTAAAACAGGTAAATTGTCTCTCAGATTCTAATCCCTTATCTTCTCCAAAATTCCATTGGCTTAATCTGACCAAGCTTGTTATGAACAATTTTGGTAGCTTGGTCACCATGAAAATACATTGAATGACAGAACAGGATTTGAAACATGATTTCAAGATTTAAATGTACAGATTCCTGTATGAATAACCAACGCAATAAATTGAAAAGATTTTCTATTAAAAAAAAAAAAAAAAAAGATTTACTAAGATTTTTGTGTATATGGTATTTCATTAGTGAGACCAATTTGTAAATAAATCCAAGTTTTCAATGTAGATTTACTATCAGCTTTCTTATATATACCCCATCGGAACCTTAATGTTTCATCATGTTTTGGTTTTCTGTTGATGTATTGTTTTGGCTTTCCAGCCCTGTAGAATTTATATCATAGCTTAATGGCCAGATTCAACCCATTATGGCCTACAATTAGGTGGGAGGATTTTGGTTTGTCCCAAATGAATGATTTTTTTTCTCATTGTTTTTTAGATTTATTTTTCTTTTAAAACACTTATTAGAATAGAAAATTGCTCTTACTCAATCCAGATGTAGGTTGGAGATGTTCTACTTCATATGGTTGGATACAAAGATCACTGTTCATGGCATTTCCTGCAAATTTTCTTCGTGCTCAGGCTAGTGCTCATTCACACCCTTATTCCTACTCATCTTATAAAGCTCCCCACCATGGGACGAGGAATCGGTTTCAGACCCTGTTGATACCGATTCTTGGTCAGAATGGATAGGTATCAGACCCTGTCGATACCGATTCTTGGTCGATTCTGTACCAGCAGATACCCAATCATTTCTCAGAAAAAAAAAATAAATAAATAAAATAATTACTGGGAACAAATCCATTCGAGATCGATCCTCTCCAATATATATACACCCTAAATATACATATTTATACTGCATTACTCTATTTTACTTGCAGAAAGACATATGGACAGAAGAAGAGGACAATATTGGAAGCCCACACAGAAATAGGAAATAAATGGGCCAAAATTGCGAAGAGGCTGTCACCTGGAACGCAACCAAAAGATGGCAGTTCTCTCCTCCAAATATTTGCAGATAATAATCAAATAAATGCATGTATGGAGGCCACATGAAAACTGTTAATCCCATAGTCAGTTCTTTCCATCTCAACCAAAGAGTTTTGAATATTGTGTAGGAGATCACTTAGAATGCTGTTTTGGTTTTTTAGGTTTTGGGAGTTTGTCATCAAGATTGTCCAGATCTAATGTGCCGCCACCGTCTTCTCCGGTGTCTCCTAACACTCTACTCGACCAGATCGCAGAGCGTCAGAGTCCTGCATTGAAGTTTTCTAACCCATCCTTTTGGCGCTTCAAGAGCACAAAGGGAGAACTGTTGTTAAGAGAATAAGGTGGGATTTGAGAGCTGCTTCGTTGATGAAGAATTGGGGTCTGTGATTGAATAGGTTCAATGTAATATATAAGGGGTATGTCTAAATGTAACCTACCCGGTTACAAAAACCTTGTAACCTAAATTATTGTGTCCCCATTATTTTGTCATTTTATGATTGCTTTTAAGGTCAAAAAAGTAAATTATTGTGTCCCATTTATTTTGTCATTTTGTGATTGCTTCAAAGGTCTAAAAAGCAAATTCAACCTTAACTTTTTGAATCATTACTTTGATTTAAATGGCAAAACGAGGGGTATTTTGAGAATGAATGCACTCTTTCCAAACAATCCAAACAACCCCTCGCCCCAATTGATCGTCTTCCTCCTCGCGAGTCTTTCTGTTACTTTTCTTGGTTTTTATGGTATAAAGTTTGGCAAAATCATCTCTAGTGAGTCAAGTAAAGGCTCTTTTTCTTCTCGGCATGTCCAATGCTTATGGATTTTAGGGTTTAAAACTTTTGGTGGACTTCAATTTTGTTTTTTGAAATTTAGAAAACAAAACCTCTTCCCAGAAATTCATGTATCAATTATATTGCAATAATCTCTATTATTGTGCATTAGAGATGAGGTGGGTAAGATAGTGCTAATCATGTCTCTTTTTCTCTCTTCAAAGAAATCAATTGTATTAAATATGCTAGTGTTTTTAAGAAATTTAAAATCCAGAAAGATGACAAATGGCAATATTGTATGCTTTTTTTCTTTTTTCCATAAAGTAATATCATAGGCTTGGTACTACTATAATGATAACATGTGAAATTTTGTAATTATAATATATTTTATAGGTTGATTCTAAGGGTTTTGGGATTGATTTTGGTCAATTCCAATTTGATTTGGATTTGGATTGATATTGGCAGCTATTAATTTGATCTTTGATTCTGTGTTTAAAATCGATTATAAGGTTTATAGGACTAGATCGTGGGTCTTAAGATTTGAGGGTGATTCTAGGGTTCTTTTTATCCGATTTTGATTCGATTGGATCAAAATTTATAGGAATCGGTTCCAAGGATGTAGGGGACGGTATCAGTATCGATCTTTGTCGATGCTGATTCTATACCGATCCAGATCGGATGGGATCGGTGGGTATCGGTCTATTTTACCCTTGATTTTTATAAAATGTACTACTTTTTACCTATTTTACCCCTGAAACTATCTGGATAATCGATCCGGATCGAGGATCGGTCTCAGCCGATACGACCGATCCAAGATTGATACTTGAAATCATGATCAGTTTGATCTCCAATTCCAAGTTTAAAATCCCTAGTTGATTTGGCTAGTTCGGATCAATCCCAATTCTAATCATTATAGAATGACATATCTAGGATTTTTGGGAATAGGCTATTGGTTTTTAGAATTTAGTGTCAATTCTAGCATTTTTGTGATTGATTCGGATATGATCTAGACTGGAATCATTAGGGACCAATTTATTCTTTGATTTTGAGTTAAAATTCTAGTATTAGCTGATCTGGATTAGAATTGGTCATGAATTATCCAACTCCGGAAGTTCTAGAATGGTCAATTTAGAATTGGAATCACTAGAGGGAATGTTTTGATACTCAATTTCAAGTTTAAAATCATTGGTTGAATAAACCAATTTCGATCCAAATCGACCATAGTAATACCTATCCAGGCTGTTTCAGAATGACTGATTATAAGGCTTTTGTGATTGATTTGATCCATTTCCGATTTTGGTCACTTTGATCTAGATTTTATCTAGTATTAGGCCAAATTGAAATCAAACTTCAATTTCAATTTAGACCGATTCGGTTTTTATTGAGTTGACTTAATGGCCTCTTGTAGGTAATATGTTTTCTTTTAGTAATTTTTTAAAGTTGTTATAAGGTCTTTTATGGTTTTGATTCTTTTGATCTGGTCCAATTCAATTTTTTACCGATTTGATAAAAAACTCAAATCAATAAAGGTTCGTTTCACGTTTCTCTTGATTAATCCAACCCGCTTGGACTGGAAATGGACACTCTTACTCAAAGCAATAGACCCAATCACCCAACAGTTAGTATAAAAATTTTTTTTTTTTTCAATCCCATGTTGGACTTTAGAGAGACAAAGAATTGAGATTTGAGATTCCAAACGTAGTGATGGGTCTATTTGAGGATAAAATTACATTTCTACCCTATTTAAACACTTTGTCATAAAAAGTGGAGCAGCTTTTAAGTTTTTATTGGGAATATAAATACATGAAATTACTTTTTGAATCTTCTTCAACCAATAATTTCTTTCACAGTATGACTTTTTAGGTAACTAAAAGTGGGTTACGAGCCTTTTGTAACCTACCTAGGTTACAACACAAACCCATATATAAGTCCTTGAGAACAGCGTGTAACAAAACAAACACAGCCTAAAGATTTTTGTTAATGTAATGTTTTGTTTTTGGCACTTTGATGGTTGTTTCCTTTTCCGAAAATAGAATCGTTTTGCATGGCAGTAGTCTATTAATCATTACTTTCTGAATACCCAAAAATACCTTAAAAAATAACGGCCTTAGATCCATAGTAGTGCCCCAAGAAGTGAAGAGATCAGATCAGGTTCACATACGAGAACAATTTCGTATGTCCCTGGTTTGTGGATTTGGAATCCACACTTTCTCTCTCTTCATTTAATAGATTCTAAATCCACATACGTAAACCCGATCCGATTTCAGAACTGAAGTGATTATCATGGTTTGACATTGTCTATTGATCCAAAATGCTTCATTACTTTTGTACAAGTGGATTTCTGAATATTTATAAACTGAGATTTATCAATTAAATATGTTACAGCTTCAACTTCACACATTGAATTCATAAAAAGGACTACATTAGAATGAATAAGCCGATCAAGGGAGTAATTATTAATGGACTACTACCGTGTAAAAAGATTCTATGACCCAATTTCTCTACCCAATATATATATATATATATATATATGAAACATTATGTCACGGGCCAATTTCTCTATACCGTGGGTGTGGTCACTCCACAGCCCAGTCCATCATTCCGATGGTATGGGTGTCAAAATGGGTTATTCAAGAGTAACAGTAACCCTAAGATCTTGGTTGTATTTCGTTCCCAAACGTTTAGCTTAGCGGCTGGTAGATACACAATTGGGTCAAGCATATGTCCAGGGAAGATTGATAGTTTGATCTTTTATCCCAATCTTCTTGATATAATTTAATTTAATGGGTCCCTCGTCTGGCCCTTGAGGGTCCCTATTTCTCCCAGTGTGGATCTCACAAAAAATAAATAATTAATTAAATATGCCTCATTTTGTCAGTTTGGGAAGAAATCCCCACAAAATAAGGGCCATCGGATGGGACTAGTTTCATCTCACGAGTTCGGCTACAAGGCATCACCCGCTGTCCACTGTCTACTTCTCTTCTCTTCCGCCCCAACCAATGTTTTAAAAGGGGGAACCAGAGATGGAATTGGTCCCTACCGATTCAAATGTGGATCGGATCCACTTCAACCAGAATTTGTACATATCTGAGAACCTTAGAATCTGTCAAATAACCTTTTCTTATGAGATGCATGGGTGGCATTAAAATCTCCAACAGTCCATGGATCCGAAACATTAGGAAGAGGTGCCAACTCCATCTATAGATCTTGAGGAACAACTCAAAAATGATAGATGCATGATCTTTGATGGAGGCTTAATCTCAGGGAAAGAAGTTCACATGATCAAACAATAGGAGTCAGGAGAATGTTTTAACGATGTTAGATAGGAGTTTTTGCAATGAGAGCTGGATATCCTACTTTCATGATTGTTTGCAGAGGGAGTTACAACATATATCTTCTGACCATAATCCTCTCATGGTTATCCCATAAGCTTTGATGAAGCCAAAGTTTTGCACAAGTTTTGGATAAAAAATGATGGTTTCTCTCAGGTGGTGAAGGAGCCATGGAGTGTGGAGGTTAGAGGAGCCCTTGTTTTCTTTTTTCTGGCACAAAATTTGAAGCAGCTGAAACCTATCCTTCGGTCGAAAGGTGGATCAGTGTTTAATTTCTATGTGGCCTAGAAGAATGCCAAGACTCACTTGGAGTCCATCCAAGCATCGATTGAAGTGTTGGGTATGGATGAGGAGTTGTTTGACCAAGAGGCAGATGCCAAGGCTGCTTACTTAAGGGCTCTAAAAACCCATGAAAAACTTCGGGCAAAGAAGTCTAGAATTAGGTGGATGCCAGGAAGAGATAGGAACTCAAAAATTTGTCATCTCCCAACGAAGGTAAAACGGACCAGACGCAATATAAGATCCTTAAAGAAGGAAGGTGGATCAGTTACCTATGATCAAGAGCAGTTGGTGGCTTATGTATTAAAGTACAATGAATATTTTCATAAGGAGGTTCCATTGGTTGATCATTTGGAGTTGCTCTCATGCATTCCGCAGGTTATTAATGATGTGGACATTCTAGGATTAGAGGTCATTCCGACTAATGATGAGATCAAGCGTGCTCTTTGGGACTTACACCTTGATAGTTCTCTAGGTCCAGACGGCTTCTCCGGTGATAGGATATTGTCGAAGTGGATTATTGCAAGGCAATGAAATCTTTCTTCAGGGCTTTGCAAAAAGGAAAAAATATCTTATCAAATATTAATATGGATTCGAAGCTTGCTAATTTTATGCATTTGTCAACTTGAGGAGGAGCGATAGGAATTAAGCTTGGTGTGCAAAAGGCTCAGGATTCCTTATCCTGGAATTTTTTATTTTTTTCCCAAAAGAATTTAGTTTCATTACCAAATGGATTTCTTGGGTGGAACAGGTTTGTCTACGTCAAGAATTTATGTAATTTTGGAATAGTGGCCTCATGGGACTTTTTAGCGTGCAACGAGGCCTCTGTCAGGGTAATCATGTCTCCCCTATTCTTTGTAGGGGTTTGAACCGCTTGTTGGATGAAAAAAAAAAAGGCTTATTTGTTGATGATGTTTTCATATTAATGAATAAATCTACTAGGCATGGAAGGCACTTAAAATCCTTTTTGTCTCTATATCAAGAATTTTTTGGCCAAAGCATCAATTTTCATAAGATATTTTTTTTGGCAATATTGTTGCTTCTAAAAGGCAACATATTTTTAAAGATATTGGGTGTTCCATCTTATAATTTTCCTACTCGATACCTGGGGATAGAAATTTTTAAAGGTATAGGGACGAGGGAGTCTTTGCTTCCTTTGATGGACAAAATAAAATTGCTTGTAGGGGTGGAAAAGAAGCTCCTCTCTACGACAGGTAGGGTGGAACTTGTTAAATTTGTGATTCAGGTATTATATTTTCGTATAGAAATGGATTATACGTAAACTCTTGATAAATGATAGCATCTGAAGTAAGAGGGTCCCACTACCATCTGGGTGTGAGTTGTGCCGGGAAGCTACATATTCTCTATCTCATCTTTTCTTGGAGTGCAAATATGCAAAGGCTATTTGGAACTGGTTTTTGGATTGTTTTTGAAGTCTCGTGACAATGTCAATCCTCTTTTCTGGAGCTAGCTATACAGTAGAAATGAAAGGCAATAATATATCTTTGAAGGCTGCTTGGTGTGTGGTGTGACAATTTGAACCCGGATAAGGGTAGGAGTCCCGCCCTCATAACAATGTGTGGGGTCACAGTGGGGACATTGTACTAAAAGGGGGGAAGACTGTCACACCCCACTTCTAGTGGATCCAACTTACCATTAGGAATATTGGCGGTGTGAGTAAGACACGTACCTATCTTACGAATCTACCAGGATCAGTACCTTAACATTTCACAATCTCACATCACAAACCAACCATAAGCAGCGGAATCTGAGTATAGTAGCATCATCAATAAAACTATAAAATCCATTGTTTAAACCTAAAAGTATCAAATTTTGATGTACAATCTCATGGTGCGGCGTAAGCACAGTGGTCGCAAGCATAGTCCTGATCGTGCTCCCTCACTTCTGGCATCCACCAGTCGCTCACACCATACTCTGACCCAAAAGATACTAGGTCACACGCCATAGGCATCATAGTACCTACATCATCATTTAAAAAAAGGGTGAATACGTGGGGTGAGCTTTCCAACTCGCTCAATGAGGGGTGGGGTCAAGCACATCCAAGTAAGGTAATAATAATAATAATAATAATTCATGATGCATGATAGCAGAAATTAAACATAGTCCATGATGCTCGTGATGCAGTTCATTTATTTATTATCCACCTAACAATACAAACTAAGTATGATAAAATGCTACTACGGTACATTAGGCTGTATCCTTCGTCTCAGAATCGTCATCGACTACGTAAGGATACAAATCCTAGCTGTGAATAAAAGTCTGCCGATCCTCGTATGCATCCATGGGTCACCCAGTAAAACCCTGATAACCCCCTCCTGGCTGTCATGACACCGGTACTAATCATCGGCCATGCCTGACAAGTTCCCACCTCCAGCAACAATCACATCGTACAGCAGGTGTGACATTTCGGAAAGGCACATTGAACATACCACAATTGGTTATCTAACATCGTAGCATAGGGAGTGATACCTAACCACATATATGTTATATGCCTTCATAAGGATATAGTTAGTATGAATTACATGATACCGACAAGACCTCAGCCATAAAGTGTAATCCATCTTCAAATACAGTCCCGGGTACAAGATACCGAAAACACATCGGCCACAAAGTGAAACCCGAGATCATTTACCTAATTTACCATGCATGTCATGGTTGAGTATGGACTATGTAACACTGGTACCAATCATCGACCACGAAGTGTATCCATTTTCAAATGCAGTCCTAGGGTACACGGTACCGGCGAGACCTCGACTACAAAGTGTAACCCATGACTACAATTAACTCTAATGCACATAATCAATGTATGAATGCAACATACACACAGCAACCATAGCACCGGTACCACCTTGATCATGTCGGATTCTGTCTCATACATACAACCAAACACATGAGAATAACGGTACTGGTACCACCTCGGCCACGTCGGATCACGTCATACATCTCCATACAATTCATATCATAATCGTAAAATGAAAAATGTAGCATATGACATATCATCATCATATTTGAACAATTACAATTAAACATGTAATTCTAAGCATGTGAGCAATTTAATAATAATGAACATTCCAAAAATAAACACAGTCCATCCCTCACTGAGTGAGTTAGAAAGCTCACCCCACGTGTACATCCTTTTTTTTAAATGATGATGCGAGTACTATGGTGCCTATGGCGTGTGACCTAGTATATTCTGGGTCAGAGTATGGTGTGAGCGATTGGTGGATGCTAGAAGCGGGGGAGCACGATCAGGACTGTGCTTGTGACCATTGTGCTTACGTCGCACCGTGAGATTGTACATCATATTTTGATACTTTTGGGTATAAACTGTGGATTTTATATTTTGAGATTTATATTATATGTCATAGATGAATGTAAGAGAATAACTCAGTTATTGCTATTATATTATCATTAGACGTTTTCCCATTTAATGATGATTTTGCTATTATACTCTGATTCCACTACTTATGGTTGGTTTGTGATGTGAGATTGTAAAATGTTAAGGTACTGTTATCAGAGATCTTGGTAGGTTCGTAAGATAGGTACGTATCTTACTCACACCACCGATATTCCTAATGGTAAGTTGGGTCTACTAAAAGTGGGGTATGACAACTATAGTATTAGAGCATAAAGCTCTGCCTTAACTCACAGTCTCGATCGAACTATGACTTGGGGAAATTAGGATTAAATAAAAATCTCAAGACATAATAGAAATTTGCACAATTTAGGAGACAAGTATAGGTGTCAAAGTCATTTCATTATAATAGAGAACTTGATCACACAGCTTACACTTTTCATAAGAATATTTAAAGTACTAAAAGCAGGAAATCCTAATTAGCCTAAGTCTAGGAAATTAAACCACTGAAACAAATAACAGAAAGTAAAAAGTTCAACTAAAACCTAAAACATCAAACTTAAATAAAATATAAAAAGGGAAATCCAAAAAAAAACTACAGTGGCAAACATGCCACTACTCTTGTTGCTCTTACTGCTGCTACTGGTTCTGTCCTTAGCCCTGGGCCTGGTTCAGACCATGCGTTCCCGGAGGAGGCACCGGAATACCAAGATGGAAGACCATTGCCTGCATCTGTGCCTCTAGGGAGGCCACTCTATTATCCATAAGACAATATGTCCTATCTATGCTCTTGAGGCGGCCATCTATGCTCCTCATTAGTGATGTGGTGGTGTCCAAATGGGCCATAACATCATTGAGACCGTAAGGGCTCGCACCCCTAGTGCCCTGAGATGTAGAAGTAGCCATAGAATCCATAGCCTAGGGGTCAAGTGGTGGAACACCACCAACCCCAGTAGCTCCTCTCTAATACCATTGGCACCTTTTTCCAATGCCTCCACCAACATCATCGGCATTGCCACCAACATCATCGGCACCGCCGCCAACATCATCGACACCACCACCCTTTACCTCCATAGGCTGCTGAACCGCCTCTAGATTAGGTGTCACCTCCCTTATGTTTAGGGTCATCTTCCTTAGGGAGTCTTGGTTGAAATCTATGACCTCATCACCCAAGCATGCCTCTCCCTTCAAATCGACCCCAAAGCGAAGGAAGATGTCCGTCAGTATCCTCCCATAGCATAGGTACCCAACTTGATGATCCTGCCCCTCGGACCGAGTTACCATGGTCCACATAAGGAGGTAAGAAAGACGTATCTGCACCCCCATGTACATGTAGTAGGTCACATAGGCGTGCAGTGTAGATACCTTATCGTAGTGTTCACAGGTGGGGAGAACGTTCAACTGGACCGCACGACATACAACTTTAGGAGTGGAAAAATAGTTGACTGAGCGGTTTCATCCCCTAGCCTCCTTGGTCAGTATGTCCTTTATCTCCTGAAAGGTGGCGGGTCTCTGGAAGTCATAGGCTGGAGTCTGAGGCGAGTCTCCACCATCAGAATATTGGCCAGCTGCCTCATGTCGAAGGAGTCTCCACCCCCTTCATGTAGGAGGTGATCCAAATATTTTCGGTAGCCCGATTCATGCATTACAGGTTGGAGTAGAACAACCTGACTAGTATTGTGTAGTAATACTTGTTGGGTTTCAAGATGCGGTACCATCCGATTACCTCAAACCGTTGACGGAGATGGAATGCATGGAAGTCTCTTATCCTCATATAGACTCCCGTGTCCATGATGTAGCACTCGAAGAGTTCCCAACGATCTCGCTCAGCCACAGACTGTAATAGGATTGGGTTGAACTGAGCGATGGCATCTTGCTCCTCTTATTCAATGGCACATTGTACACGGCATCCAGACATCGTTGCAATCTGATTCCTAAGGATTCAAGAATAAAAACTTAGTTCAATGGCTGAATGTAAAGCTCATAGAGAAGAAAATCACAAAACTAGGTTACAGAGAGGAGAAACGTACCTTTGATGCTTATGCGGTGCCAATCGGTAGTGAAATAGTGAGAGGGAATTGGGGAATGGGTTGGAAAACTCTCCTTGGCCATTTTCACACCTTTTTCACAAGTTAGAATGGGGCTTTGTGCAATGAAACCGAAACCCGAGCTATATATAGAGTTTTATGTCCACCGGAAACAAGCCATTGGAAACACTGGACTTGCTTCCGATGGTATATTTTAGGTGAAAGAGAAGACCCAAATTTCTCTCTGTTTTGTCCACCAGAAATAACATTGATATTTCTGATGGATTAAGCCATATTTTTGATGAAAAGTCCCCCGGTTTCTGGTGGACTAATTTGGAAATAAATTATTTTTATTTTTCAAATCTGACTTTATCTGTTGTTACTTTAATGGTGTCTCCTTTTTGGGATACATGTGCGATCGTATCCTAATATGTGTGGACCCCACTTATGCATGCCCTAACCCTAATTTTGCTTATCATATACTTGTGAGACCCACTATGTATGCATGTGTTCCAAATTACATACAACCTTGTATATGCATGTGAACTAATCAGATTCCTCCACAAGAGTCATGTCATGTTGGAACACTCGATCCCGATCTCAATCACGCCCTTTCACCTCCTGCTTCCCCTACATAGAATCGAAGTAGACCCCAAAATGCACCCCTTGCTCCATCTGTACTTACAGCCCAGGATGTGGCATTCATCATGGAAACATGATGTGGGGAGTTGAGGAAAGGCAAACCAGTTTATGTCCAGGATCGATAATAGGATCCAAGCGGCAATGGAAGCCCATAATGCACTACCCGCACCTCCTACTCCACTAGCACCCTTTCCAATACCGGTTGGATCGGCTACCCATCAAACATTTGGTGGGGCACAAGTGCATTGGCAAAGACATCAAAATGTGTATGGGCAGGTGCAAGACCCAAGGCCGGATCAAGCCCAGGCCCATGTGGAGGGCTGGACAGACTTAACCAAGATGATGGAAAAATTTCAACGGCTTAGGCCCCCTATATTTCTCAATGGTGGGTCAAGACCCGTTGCATCCATTAAGATAGATTGGTGGAATGGAGAAAGTTTTTAAACTGATGGGCTGCACTGACTAGCAGAAAATTTTGTGTGCGGGCTATCAGTTGCAAAACGAAGTAGATGATTGGTAGAGTGCCACCGAGCCTATTCTGAGGGCTAATAACCCGAACCCTACTTGGGCAGACTTCAAACGGGCCTTCTTTGAGAACTATTTTTCAAAAAGCTTCCGAGATAGGAGAGAGAGTGAGTTCTCCTAGTTGATATAAGGCTCCCAGTCTGTGCTCGAGTAACAGCAATGCTTTGAGGAGCTGTTTCACTTTGCTCCTAAGCATCTTCGCGGGGATAGGGCTAAGGCCAAGAATTTTGAGAAAAGGTTGAGGCCAGGTATTGGATCAACCATTGTGGGGTTGAAACTGCAGGCCTTTACTAAGGTGGTCTAAATGGCCAAGTTTATTAAAGACTGGCATAGAGATAATTTCACGGCCTAGCAAGGAACAAAAAAGAGGCCAATGGGGTCTACTGATTCCAGGGGAGGTGGCAAGCCCTTCCAAGTGCTTTTTATCAACCCAACTCTGATGCAATTCAGGAAGCTTGAAGCTGATCAGACTTCCCAGTCCTCCCGATCTAGTGCTATGTCTCAGTCTTTGGGATAGTGCCCAAGGTGCTTTTATTATGATCAGCTAGGCCATATGGTGAGGACATGGCCCCACCGAAGGCCAAGTGATGCGCCATACACTATGCCACCTAGGCCCCATTAGACATTTACAGTCCCTAGACCAGAATAACCCCCACAGGGCCATAGACCACAGGGCAGAGTATTTGCTATGATGGCAAAAGATGCTAAGGCTGCACCCGATGTAGTGATAGGTACATTACTGATATTATTATTCCCTACACATGTTTTATTTGACTCAGGAGCCTCACATTTTTTTTCGTGTCACCGGTATTTGTGAAGAAGATGAGAATTCCACCCAAGGGATTGACTCAATGTTTGGCTGTGAACACCCCTATAAGAAGTGTAGTAGGTCTGAACTATGTATATGAGCCTTGTCCAATGACCATAGGTGAACATGAATTGCATGCCCACTTGATCGAGTTGGATACGACCGACTTCAACGTGATTTTAGGAATGGACTGGTTCTCCGTATACATAGTTAGTGTGCTATGTGCAAAGAAGACTATCATTTTCAGACCTTGTGATGATGATGAGTTTGTGTTCTAAGGGGATAAGCCCAAGAAACCTAAGAAGGTTATCATATCCGCACTCTAGATAAAGAACCTACTGGATAAGAGATGTTAAAGCTACTTAGCATCTGTGATGGATACTAAGATAGAGATTAGGCCATTGACCTAACTTGATGTGGTGAGGGAATTTTTTGATGTATTCTCGGATGACTTGATAGGTTTGCCCTTGGACTGAGAGACAGAGTTTGCTATAGACTAACTCCCCAGCTTGGCACTAGTGTCAAAAGCCCCTTACTGCATGGCCCCCACAGAGTTGAAGGAATTGTAGATGTAACTTCAGGACTTTCTGAAGAAGGTATTCATTAGACCTAGTGTGTCTCCATGGGGAACACCGGTATTGTTCGCCAAGAAGGATGGAAGTATGAGGTTGTGCATTGATTACCGAGAGCTTCAAGAATCGGTATCCTTTGCTAAGGATAGATGATCTATTTGATCAGTTGTAGGGTGTCAAGTTATTCTCCAAAATCAACCTTAGATCGGGTTACCATCAGCTCAGGATCAAGGATAGTGATGTCAGTAAGATAACCTTCAGATCAAGGTATGGATGTTATAAGTTCTTGGTGATGTCATTTGGGTTAACCAATGCATCGGATGCATTTATGGACTTGATGAACCAGATATTTCAGGATGTCTTGGATAAGTTTGTGATTGCATCATTGATGACATTTTGGTCTACTCCAAGAGTACAGAGGAACATACTGTTCACCTGAGGTTAGTACTGCAACGGCTGAGGGAGAAGCAACTCTATGCCAAATTCAGCAAGTGCGAGTTTTGGTTGTCACAAGTGGCATTCCTAGGCTTTCAGACAAGGGTATAGAGGTTGACCCAGGTAAGGTGAAAGCAGTTCTGGAATGGGAGACTCCCAAGAGTGTAGCAGACATACGTAGTTTTCTGGGATTGGTCAGTTACTACAGGAGGTTTATTGAGAACTTCTTCTGCATTGCTACCCCGATGACCCGACTCACATGGAAGAGTGTGAAATTTGAGTTGTCTGATGCTTGTAAAAAGAGTTTCAAAGAGCTAAGGCAAAGGTTGGTATTAGCTCCAGTTCTAACTATTCTGACCGGTACAGGTGGTATGGTTGTGTATAGTGATGCCTCCAAGCTAGGATTGGATTGTGTATTGATGCAGCACAGGAAAGTCATTGCTTATACATCCCACCAGTTGAAAGATTATGAAAAGAACTACCCCACCCATGATTTGGAGTTAGCAACTGTGATATTTGCACTGAAAATCTGGAGACACTGCTTGTATGGTGAGAAGAGTGAGATCTTCAGTAACCACAAGAGCCTCAAGTGCTTCTTCACCCAAAAGGAGCTCAATATGAGATAGAGGCATTGGTTGGAATTGATTAAGGACTATGACTGTACTATCCACTATCACCCAGGAAAGGCCAATGTGGTAGCTGATGCACTTAGTCAAAAATCCCAGTCATTGACTCTTGCATCACTAACCACCAATGAGGATCTTATAGAGGAGGCCAGGAAGCTAGACTTGGAGCTATTAGTAGAAGGCGTCACCTTTTCACTATCGGCATTGGTGGTACAACCTAATCAGGTGGATAGGATCATTACAGCTCAGGGTAATGATGTGGAGTTACAGAAGCTGATAACAGAATGCCAGGAAGGAACCCAAAAGGACCCGGATTTCTCTATAAGTAAAAATAGGATTCTCAAGTTTAAGGGTAGGTTCTGTGTGCCCAGTGATGGTGAATTGAGAGACACTGTTTTGAGAGAGGAACATAGCTCTCCATACTCCATTCACCCCAGCAACACTAAAATGTACAAGAACCTTAAAGGCTCCTATTGGTGGAAATGAATGAAAAATGATGTGGCCACGCATGTGTCTAGATGCCTCACATGCCAACAAGTTAAGGCTGAGAGACAAAGGCACCATGGTTTATTATAGTCCCTATCTATTCCAGAGTGAAAATGGGAGAATATTACAATGGATTTTGTTATAGGCCTACCCTGCACACAGAAGGGCATGGATTCCATTTGGGTAGTTGTGGACCGCTTGACCAAGGCAGCTCACTTTATCCTGATCAAGATCACATTTTCTATCGATAAGTTGGCAAAGTTGTATATTGATAACATCATCAGATTGCATGGTGTGCCGATTAGTATCATCTCTGATCGAGATCCCAGATTCACTTCTAAGTTCTGGACATGTGTACAGAAAGTTATAGGCATATAGTTGAGTTTTAGTATGGCCTTTCACCCTCAGATCGATGGTCAGTTAGAAAGGACTATCTAAACGTTGGAGGACCTACTCCAAGCATGTGCCTTGGATATAAGTTATAGTTGAGATGAACACATTTTCCTTATTGAGTTCTCCTGCAACAACAGTTATTAGGCCACCATCGGAATGTCCCCATTCGAACATAGTATGGTAGAAAGTGTCAAACTCCACTCTATTGGGATGAGGTTGGTGAACGGAATATTTTGGGTCCAGACTTGATACATGCTACTAGTGAGAAGGTGAATGTGATCAGAGAAAGGATTAAGGCAGCTCAGTCCAGGCAGAAAAGCTATACAGATGTCAGAAGGAAACATCTAGAATTTAGAGTTAGAGACAATGTCTTCTTACGGATCTCCTCAGTTAAAGGGGTGATGTGGTTCAGAAAGAAGGAAAAACTTAGTCCAAGGTTTATGGGATTGTATGATGTACAAGAGATGATCGAACTAGTACCTTATCGGATGGCTTTACCACCATAGTTGGAAGGTACACATGATGTCTTCCATGTTTTTATGTTGAGGAAGTATATTCCCAACCCCACTCACATCTTGACTTACATAGCTCGTGAGTTGGACGAGGATTTTACCTACGTGGAGTATCCAGAGAAGACTGTTGACCGAAAAGAGTATATTCTCCGCAACTACACTGTTTCCTTCGTCAAGGTGAAATGGATGAACCTCCTCGAACAGGAAGCATCTTGGGATCGGAAAGATAAGATGATGAAGAATATCCTAGGTTGTTTGATTTACTAGGTGTGCTCAATTTCGAGGATGAAATTCTTGTAAGGTGGGGGGAATGTTACACTCGTGCCCTGACTTGATCTAATTTGAACTGTTGTAATAGGTTTCGGATTGGAGATCGAAACCATGGTCGAGTTTTGGCTCACGGTTGCCCATTTCCAAAGGGGGAGAGATGACCCCACATGTTCATGCCTCGCATGCCAGTATAATTGGAGGGGATTCATACCTTTTGATCCTAGACGGTAAGCTACCCGACTCCTCACATATAAATGTTGGCACGTTTTAGAGTGTTGAAAGGCCTTGAGCATGGCTGAGAGTAACCACCCGTGCAACTGGGGTAAAGGTGTTGGATAACACATTGTGATATGTTTGATGTGTCTTTTCAGAATCCCACACTAGCAGTACGATGTGATTGTTACCGGAGTTGGGAACTTGTCATGCGTGGCCGATGATTGGTACCGGTGCCATGACAGCCAGGAGGGGTTATTAGGGGTTTGCTAGGTGACCTATAGATGCATACGGGGACTGACAGGCTTTTGTTCACGGCTAGGGTTTATATCCTTGCGTAGTCGATGGTGGTTCCAAGACGAAGGATACAGCCTAATGCGTCATAGTAGCATTTTACCAGACTTAGTTTGTATTGTTAGGTGGATAATAAATAAATGAACTGCATCATAAGCATCATGGACTATGTGTTTAATTTTCGCTATCATGCATCATGAATTATTATTATCGCCTTACTTGGATGTGCTTGACCCCACCCCTAACTGAGCGAGTTGGAAAGCTCACCCCACATATACATCCTTTTTTTTAGATGATGATGTAGGTAATGTGGTGCCTATGGCGTGTGACCCAGTATCTTTTTGGCCAGAGTATGATGTGAGCGATTGTTGGATGCCAGAAACAGGAGAGCACAATCAGGACTGTGCTTATGCCACACCATGAGATTGTACATCATATTTTGATACTTTTGGGTATAAACTGTGGATTTTATATTTTGAGATTTATATTTTATGTCATGGATGAATGTAAGAGAATAACTCAGTTGTTGTTATTATATTATCATTATATGTTTCCCCATTTTATTGATGATTTCGTTACTATACTATGATTCCGCTGCTTATGGTTGGTTTGTGATGTGAGATTATAAAATGTTAAGGTACTGCTATAAGAGATCCTGATAGGTTCGTAAGATATGTACGTGTCTTACTCATACCGTCGGTATTCCTAATGGTAAGTTGGGTCTACTGGAAGTAGGGTGTGACAAAGATTGTGACACCCAATAATACAAAAAATACTAGACTTGCCAGATAGATCAATGAGATGTCTCCACCAAGTATATATAAAGTACCAGGGGGTTCAGGAGATCGGTGATCATGAGGCTATGCAAACTTTAGTCCCGTATTGCCTAGTGAGAGGTTTCTAGGTTAGTTAACCTCTAGCCTCCTTAACATGGCACAAATCATTTTAAGTCTTGAGGCCTGTGAAGACAATATTGTGCCAAGTTGGTGAGAAGATTTGAAAGGGTAGGAGCCATGGAATTTTTTCAAGCTAGTGTTGTTAGAGATTTATGAATTATCTCTAAAATTGCATAGTTTTGTTATGACTATTGTGGATCTATTATACGTAAGAAGACTATGAATTCATCTTATCTTGCGTAAGGTCTCTCGTTACCTTGGAGATTTTTTTATGTCGTCCTCCTGCGAATTGGATTAATCAAGTCCCTTGCTCATCAAAAAATTCAATCCTATTGAATGGAGGCCATGTGAGACACTTTAATGTGGAGAAGGGCCTAAGGCAAGGGGACTCAATGTTTCCAATTCTCTTCATTTAATTCTTGTGGAAGAGGTTTTGTGTAGAGTTTTACAAAGTTTGGTTCAAGATGGAAAAATTAAAGCATTTCAGGGACCTAGAGGTGAGTTGATGCCGGTTCACCTCTTATTTGGGGATGACATATTTATTTTTATGAATGCATCTATAAAACATGTTAGAAATCTCAATGTTTTTCGAAGGAAGTATCAAGAATTTTCTGGGCAGCATTTAAATCTTTAAAAAAGTAAGCTCTTTATGGGGAGAATCAGGCCTTCTCACCGAAAGCTACCGGGCTCAGGATGGGTTGGACTTAGCCCTATTTTTACGTTAGATCATTTGGTTAGTCCATTTATTATAAACTTTTTATAGGTATGATTCTTAGTGTATTTTAAGGAAATTTGATCTCATAATTCTTGGGATTAAAAACTATTTTTAAAAATTTCCTTATCCTTTATAGATATTAATTCTCTCATTCATTTCTTAAATTTAAATGTGGGACTAAAAATAAATGTATTGTTTTAGTAATTTTTCCTCCTTTGGAGAAAAAAACACTTTTTTTATTTCACAATGGAAACTTAGAGAGGGAATAGAATATGTGATGCGTATAAATAAAATTGACAATCTTCTGCTACTTTTTATTATTTTGATCCACACACTAGGAGTGTCACAACCCACTTCCAGTAGACCCAACATACCGCATAGGAATACTGATGGTATGAGTAAGACACTTACCCCTCTTACGAACCTACCAGGATTTCTGATCACAGTACCTTAACTATTCACAATCTCACTTCACAGACCAACCAATAGCAGTGGAATCAGAGTAATATAGCGGAATCATAAATAAAATGGGGAAAAACATCTAATGATACTGTAAATATCCATTACTAGTTTATCTGTTACAATTATCCAAGACTTATAACTATCAAGTTTAAAAGTATACTATCCACAATATGTATCAAAATAACAAAAATATGCTCAACACCTCATGATGCCGCGTATGCACAAACATCATAGGCATAATCCTGGTCAAGCTCCCCCAGCTTTCGGCATCCACCAGTCGCTCACTCCATACTCGGGCCCGAAGGAAAGAGAGTCATAAACCATCGGCTCGATAGTATCTGCATTATCATCTAAAAGGAGACATATACGTGGGGTGAGCTTTCCAACTCACTCAATGAGAGGTGGGGTTCATGCACAAAGGTGATTATATATATATAATTCATGATGCATGAGTATAGAAATTAAACACATAGTCCATGATGATCGTGATGCAATTCATTTACTTTATTATCCACCTAACAATAAAACTAAATCTGGTAAATACTACTATAGTACATTAGGCTATATCTCTAGTCTTGGAACAGCCATCGACTACATAGCGATAAAAACCCTAGTCATGATTGCCTACCGGTCCCCATATGCGACCATGGGTCACCCAGCAAACCCCTAATAACCCCCTCCTGGCAGTCACGGCATCGGTAACACATCGGCCACGTCGAATAAGTTCCTGCCTATGGCAACAATCACATCGTACCACGGGCGTGGCATCCCAGAAAGGCACATTGAACATACCACAAATGGGTTATCCAACACCTTACCCCTATTGGCAAGGGTTCATAGCATAGATAGTGATACCTAACCATAAAATTCTACATGCTTTTATAGTGATACAGTTAGTATGATTACACGATATCGGGAACACATTGGCCACAAAGTGTAATCCATCTCCAAGTACAGTCCCGGGGTACACGATACTGATAACACCTCGGCTACAAAGTGTAACCTGCGACCGTTTACCAAATCTAGCATGTATAGTAACAGTTGAGTATGGACTAGGCAACACCGGTATCCCCATCGACCACGAAGCATATCCATTTCCAAATGCAGTCCTGGAGTACACTATACCGGTAACACATCGGCCACAATGTGTAATCCACAACTACAACTAACTCTAATACATATAATTAATGCATGAATGTAACAAACATACAGCAATCACGGAATTGGTACCACCTCGGCCACACTTGATTTCATCTCATACATACAACAAACATGTGGTGATCACGGTACCGGTACCACCTTGACCACACTGGATCCCACCATACATATCCATAAACACTTCATATTATATTAATAAAATGTAACATATGATAGAACCTCATCATCATATGATCAATATAATTAAACATGTAAAAATCTACAAATGTGATCAATTCTAAAATCAATAAACATTCCCAAAATAAAAACAACCATCCCTCACCTTAATTAAGCTTGTGTGTATTAGGGTTCAAGTATGGCCACCGATTATCCAATTCAATTTCAGCCTCGAGGTACATGCACATCACTACCCTAGGCATGAAGGTAACCAAACATTAATACGTGTTAGGACTATCAGGAGGGGTCCACATGGGTCACCCCCAAAGGGTACAGGCAAAGTCCCACAGTGACAGTACTGTCATTGGAAACACCCACCGAAAACAGACACTGTCCACTGAAATATTAGTGCTATTTCCGATGGACATCACAGAGAGCACCTAAGGCTCGGGTGGTCACCGGAAACAGCCCACTGGAAGTAGACCCAATGTTTTCGGTGGCTTATTTTTGGTGGCAGTACAGAACTGCCTAGGTGAATTAGGGCTTTCCGGCTCGGGCCTGATCATCAGGATTTGTTCCATGGAGTTTGTGGGGGGTGCTCCTAGCATCACTACGAGATAATAAAATTCCTATTCCACCGAGCCATTTGAGAGATATATCGATCAAACGATTGAAACCCTAGGTGGTCATATGGTCAATCTTGTTATCAGAGCTCATCGAACTCGGTTTGTGCCTAGTAATGGCACCGGGGAGGTGAAACATGCAATCCCCGAGCTGAACATGGTTTGTGGCCCAAGATTACTCCTATACCTAGCTTGCCTGAGGTCAAAATGAAGAGAGAGTAGTAGAAGAGGTTGCACTTACCTTCGATAGGGATTCTGGCAACTAGGCGGACAGCCGGCACCAAGGTGAGTCGTTCCCTTTCTCTTCTTCCTCTTATTTTCTCCTCTCCTATATTTGTGCACAACTGATAAATGAGGAAATGAATTCTCATTTCCACTAATATGGTAAAATAGGCCTTAGGTTCTATTTGGTTCGGCACTAGTAGGGTCTGAACAGGTTAATCCAAATTTTGGGGATCGTGGACCCGACACTTCGGTCCATAGAATGTTTATGTGGGTGGCGAGACCCACAGACATCGGTACCTAACTAGCAACTTGATTGGTCACTGGAAACAGTCACCGGATTAAGGCCTAGGTTGTTTCCTGTGGCATATTTTCGGTGATCAAGACAGTCTACTGTCTTGACTACTTGCTGTCCTCTAATTGGTCTCGCACTAGTGGTTGCCCTAGGCTGCATTCATAGACTTTTGAAAATTTTGGTGTGTGTGAATTTAGGTGTGGGTTGTCGGGTCACTGATTGTAATACCCCGCTTCTTAAACCCAGTCTGATTTCACGGTTGAATCTGTTTACCGATGTAGGAACCGAGCCAGAGGAAATTAGAGCGGGTTCCATATGGGCTATGATGGCACGGGTGACCTTAAACACCGGCTGGCCCGACAAGTCCGAGCCAGTGCCAGAAGAGACGGGAGTGCCCAAGCCGTGTACATGCACCTACCATAAGGCCATGTACGGATAAAGCAGGTATTATATCCATATTTTAAGGTATATACATATGCTACATCGTATGCCAGGGGTGGGGTTCGTGCCGAGGCCCGAACCCTGTTAAAATCCCAAGTTTTGGCCCTCAGGTGGGCGGACAGGTGGGTGCACCCACCCACCTGAGTGACCCATCCATGTGCACTATTCACTTAATTAGGAATTATATATATAGCTTTATGTTTTTTCTTTCCTTCCATTTATGTCACCCGTACGTTGGTGAGGATAGTAAAGAGGAGAGAGAAAAGAAAGGGAAGAAGAAGGGAAGAGAAGGAAGAGGAAGAAGGGAAGGATTTCAGCGGCGCCGAAGCTTGATCTTCCCATTCCGGCACCGGGAGAGTGATCTTCAACTCTAAATCTACAGTTAGAGGTAAGCAAAGTTAGGTTTTGTGAACATTCACCATACCCAAGCTTTAAACCCTTGATTCGAGTATGGTTTCTTGAGATCTTGTAAATCCCCTTTGAAATGATGAATCTAAGGTTTAATAGATGATTTATGTGTTGATCTTGAAGGATTTGAAGAGATATTGACAAGGTGGAAGAAGCATTGTGAGTTTGAAGTGATTTGGAGGGTTTGAAGTTGTTCTTGAGCAAAGAAGGTAAGATGGTTTCCCATCACTTGAATCTAACCTAGATCTAGGTTAGAACCATCCTATAGGACCTTGAAGGTGTGAAGAATGGGTGGGGAAAAGCCCCCATTTGATTCCCCAAAGAATGGAGANAGACATTGACAAGGTGGAAGAAGCATTGTGAGTTTGAAGTGATTTGGAGGGTTTGAAGTCGTTCTTGAGCAAAGAAGGTAAGATGGTTTCCTATCACTTGAATCTAACCTAGATCTAGGTTAGAACCATCCTATAGGACCTTGAAGGTGTGAAGAATGGGTGGGGAAAAGCCCCATTTGAATCCCCAAAGAATGGAGAAAGTTGGGAAGAAGCAGGGTGTTTCCCGCCAAGACCGGTGGGTACAACCGGTGGGCCCCTACCCAACCGTGGGTACCCACCTGAGAAGGCAGGGGGCCTTCGGGCCCAACCGGTGGGCCCCTACCCGCCGGTCCTAGCAGGGGCCCCTAGCCCAACCGGCGGGTACAATCGGTGGGCCATACGGGCCCCTACCCGCCGGTCCCAACCGGTGGGTAGGACCGGTGGGCTAGACTACCCACCTGTCTAACCCACCCGTGTGGCCAGAAGGTGATCCTTATGTCCGATCGAACCCAAATCGGACGTGTGACCTTATTTTGACGTTCTAAACACGATTTTGACATCGGATTTTATTAATTTTGATCCTAAAATGGTGAAGTACTAACCCCGCTCAATTATGTTAGGTTCACCAAATCCTACCCGATTCGCACCGGATCTCACCCGTACCGAGCGGGAATCCTTGTACGCTACAAGTAAGTGGGGAGAGGATGTTTGGCCTTGTTTAAAGGCATTATTTGGCATTCATTTAATTATATCTAATCTAGTCATGTCATCATGAATATGCCATGTAGATTAGTCATTCCACACATTGATGTGCATATGTGCTATGTTTACTTTTCAAACGCCAATTGAATGAGATGTTTATATGTTAAATGTGGACATCATTGTGCATAATGCATTGATAGACTAGATGCCGTAGTCGGCTTGGAAACGAATGCATATTGGTGGCCTGTGGAATGGGACACAGTGGCACTATGCAATCGTACTAATATCATATAGGAGCATGCGGTATTAGGATTTTCACCATCCCGTGCTACGACCCTTCCCAATAGGGGTTAAGGTGTTGGGTTATCATTTGGGGGGAAGCAGTGGTCGTGGTCGTCGGGTCACTGTGGTGGTTAGACATAACGCCCGACGAGTCATGTAGGACAGTCGACAACCCCGGTGGTACATTCAAGAGGGCCAATCGTACTGCTTTTAAATTGCTGGAGTCAGCACCTTTATTTTTAGTCATTTACATTTTTGTTGAGAGCCGGTGGACGGCATTGTCTTTACTTTTCTGAGTACTCACGTTGGGCCTTCTCCGACAGCCCTATGGGCGTATCGCGGGAGGGAGTTCGAGGCTCGTACCCGGAGTATATGCGCACTGTGGTTGTAGTAGCACTAAAACCAAGGACTTAGTAATGTTGCTTAGGTGGATGCGATTTAAAATGTATCGCATGGCATGTAGTGCATATGATGTGTTGTGATGTGTGGATTGCTGTGTGGTCCATCTTTCTACTTACTGAGCTAGTGAGCTCATCCCACGTGTACATCCCTTTTTAGATGATTTTGCAGGTCATACATCTGAGGAGCATGGGGTGGGTTCCACAGTCGAGTTTCCTGAAGAGGACTGGTGGACCCCTGAGGAGTTAGAGCACGACACTGACTGCTCATGTGAGAGCTATGCTGCGGGACAGCAGTTCTGAGGCCGAGTTGAGCTCCACCTTTGAGGCCGTGCTAAGCTCCACTTCTGAGGCCGAGTTGAGCTTTTCTATGTGATGCCGAGCTGGGCACGACCCTTCATGCCGAGCTGAGCTCTAGCATTGATACCGAGCCGACCTGTGTACTCTGATTGTTTTGATGATTTCCTGTATATACTTGATATATGAATTGTACTTTTATTGTGTAATTATCATGCCTTCGGGCCCACATGTATATAATTATTGTATCACAATTCGGGTATCAAGTATATGGGATTTATTCACAGGTAAAACTTAGTCTTCCGCTGATCTGATGAACTTATATTAGTGGTGCGTATGCTGTGGTGGAATACAGTATCTGATGATCCTGGCAGGTTTGGGTTAACCGGTGTTAACTCGGTCACCACTCCGGTTCAGTGTGAATGGGGTGTGACACTAAAACCATCCGGAGCCAGAGCACGGTTCACTTTATGGGAGAGAATGGCGGAAAGGATTTCATCTTCAGAGGGAATGGAGTGAAGACTAGGAACGAGTTCATCAGGGACAAATTTGTTGAGGAGGCCATGGGGAATAAGGGGAGAGGAAGGGTGGGGAGTGGATGGGGAGAAGATACTGGAAAAATGGAGACAACTTCGGATTTAATGTCCGAGGGGGAAGAGAGCTCAGTACCAGAGGAAGAAAGAAGAAAGGGAATGGAATGTGCATTGAGCCTAGCTTTGAGGGACCGGTGAAAGAAGGTAGAATTGGAGTCATCAAGATCAAGCCATTTGATCCTAGCTTTCTGCCAGAGAAAACTTTCTTCCTTAATCAAAAGGAGGGAGTGCTCAGAGGAAGTCAGACTTTCTTTAATGGTAAGCTCAGGATTAAGGAGATCCGATTGAATTCTGAGCTAAATCGAGTGAAGCTTATCACGAGAAGCAGAGACTTGCTAGGAGAAATTGCCAAAAGTAGAGGAGTTCCAAACCTTCAAGACACCTTTGACATTTTTAAGCTTTCTGGCAAAGGAGATGAGCGAGCAAGGAGGAGAGGGGGATATGAATATTCCAGGCATTATAGACAAGTGGGAGGAAGTCCAGGTGGGAGGACCACATATCAAAGTACTTGAAAGGCTTGGGATTGAAGGAAAAGGGGGCAACAAAGATGGAGATGAGGCTGTGGTCAGAGATCCCCAGGAGATCAAAAGAATCATAAGAAACAAGGGCCATGTCAAGCTTACAAGCAACATGAAGGATTCCTGACTACCTATTGTGCCAGGAAAATTTGGTCCCAGACCATCTGAGATCATTAAGATTAAGATCGTCAAGATAGTCATTGAAGGAGTCAACAACCTAGGTCTCCATAGGGTTGCCCCTATGTTTCTCATGACTGAAGCGAACAACGTTGAAGTCACCCATAATCCCCCAAGGGCTGAATCCTATGAAGGGAGGAAAGGAGCTAAGGTCAGTCCAGAGAGGGAGCCTAAGGGAGGCCAGGTTGTGCCCATAAACAATAGATAGGAAGAAAATGATAGAGCTTGAAGGATGAGAAATGGAGAGGTGCATGGATTGAGCAGAGGAGGAGAGGACAGATAAATAAAGAGAAGGGTCCCAAAGAATCCAAATATGGCCATTAGAGTTGTGAAGATAGTTGGAGGCAAAGGACAAGGAGGGGGCAATGGAAGAGGTAATATGACTACCTTTGTCTTCTAGAACACGGGTTTCCAGAAGGCAGCAAAGATTGGATTTGGCAGATCGAATACGGGAGTGAATATCAGCTTGTTTGGCCAAAGAATTAAGCCCTTGGACGTTCCAAATGGTCCAAGGGATCATTGAGAGGGGGGTGATGGGGTAGCACAAGCACTGAGGAGTGAGGAGAGGCTTTGGAGGAAGACCTACGGCTATATCCAATGATAGGGTAGGAAGATGGTTGGGGGTGAGGGTGGGTCTTGGCTCTAGTGGAGGATCCCACGGCAGTGTTAGGTTTCTTTTTGGTTTTGGGAATAGTATGAAGGGGAGGGGAGGTGGTGGGAGTGGTAGCCAAGGGGAGGGTCGTCAGGGACAAAGAGGCTACAAGTTAGGTGGGGTCCAACACTACTGGCAATGAAGCTGGGTTGGAGTAGCCTAAAGAAGATCCTTCCAAGGTAACCAAAAGAGAAGGGGAAGTGGGCATGGTCACCAAGGCCAAGTCATAGACGAGATCCGATAAAGAATTCGGCGGCACGGGGCCTTCCAAGGCTAGAGATTCTGAGGGTAGGATTAGGGGCTGCAGTGGGTAGCAATAGATAGGAGCCATCAGTGAGCGGAGAAACAAAAAGGGGCCTAGTAGGATTCCCAGAGGGGGAGTCAGAGGTCCCCTGATGGTAGTTGAGATTGTTCACTGAAGCAGGAGCTAGAGGTGATCGACAAGGAGCAACAACAGTGGAGTCACTAGCAAGGAGCAAGCGACTATGACTGTAGCAAGAGACAAGTGTCGATGGGAAAGTGTGGGTAGCGATGACTGGAGCATCGTTTGGAGCAATGGTAGCAGTATCTGGAGCAACAACAAGGACAGGCGCAGTAGAGTAGTGCTTCAACGGAGGCGGCGATGTCAGAGGCGATGATGGCAACAGAGATGGAGAGGAGGCAGTCGTAGCAAGGGCCAAGCAGGCAGGGCTGAGAGCAACAGAAGGCCCAGGGAGGTGAGCGAAAGCATCATCTGAAGGTGAGCAGTTGACAATCATCGACAAAGGTGAGGTGGAGTCAATGGGAGGGGGCAGAGACCTAGAACCAGTCTCGGCCAAGGGAGATGATCGAAGTGGGTCAAGAAAGTGGGAGAGGATCGGGTCAAGACAGGGGGAGAGGGTCGAGTCGATAGTGGAGGCCTGGATGTGGATGGGCATAGATGGCAGGTTGGGCAAGGGAAAGGATAAAGTTGGGTTCGATGGATCGGTAGGGTTATATAAATTACCCGGATATAAAGCGTGGTCAGTTGGGAATTTAGAAAAGGTATTCAACAGTTGAACCAGAATGAATTGGTTTAGAGGAAAGAAGGTTTGAGAGGAATTGGACCGGACCAAAGGGGGGTTAAAAGGGTTTGGATATTGACTCATAGGGATGGAAGAAGAAAGAAAAGGTACAGAGGAGGTGGAAAAAGGATTCGGAAGAGGAAGAATTGGAGAAAGTCTAGGGTTTGAGGAACCAGTGGTTTCAGGGATGGCAGGAAAGGCCAGAGGAGAACCAAGCTAAGAAACGTGTGTGATTGGACTTTCCTTAACAGGCATGAAGACTGAGAACTGATTGCAACCAATAGGAAGCACAACGTCAATCGGACCAGTGGGTAAAGCCACATCAGATGTTTCTGAGGTAGTTGGCATGGAGGGCCAGGCAATCGGTCAAGTATTAGAAGCTACCAGTAGCGGCGACCAGCGGCCAGAGCCCTTCTTACGATTTTTCTATGTTCTGTGATCAACAAAGGAGGCTTCAAGAGGATGATCGGCAACAGGAGGCGACAAAACAGTTGGTGTCAGGGTATCCGTGGAAGTATTCTTTGAGCAGATCGTAGTGTTGTGACCAAAACACTTACACAAGGTGCAAATTGGGGGCACCTAGTCATAAATGACCTCCTGAGTGAAGAAGTGACCTTCACCATCTTCAACAGTAATGGAGGAGGGCAGAATCTTGTTAGCTTCAACCTCCACACATATTCTGGTGAACAAAATCCTATCCATCGCTTTCATGCGCTTGTCAGAATAGAGGGGTTTTCCTATTATAGAACCAATGTAACTGAGGCCTGTAGCACACCAAAATTGTAGAGGAAGGTTGGGGAAGGAGACCCACAGAGGAAGCGACATTGGTTCCGAGAGGCTAAGTGAGGTATGCTCATCCCATTGATGAAGGAATATGGGTTTTTTGCCTACATACCAGGGACTACCATCCGCAGTCGATTTATCAGAAGCACAAGAGAAGTTGAAGATAAATATACCATTATCGAGCATGTAAGTGGAAAGAGCACCAACAGGCTTCCATTGCTTCTATAGAGAGGATTGAACAACCGAAAAGGGCGGCCAGTTATCAAGGAAATTTTCAGTCACACAGTTTCTCCATTTAAGGATATCAGAGGCGAGAATATCAGGTGGATAGAGAGCAAAGGGGATAAAGTTATGGGATTGAGGAGGGTGGTAGAACAGGGAGTGACCAGCAGAGAGAGGAGAGGGGGATGAGGGAGAGGGAGAGGAAGGAGCAGGGGAAGAGGTGACAATAGTGTTCCAAGGCCAAGTCATAGGAGAGAGGGGCAAAGAGGAAGATGGCGTAATCGTAGAGGAGAGATAGGAGGAGAAGGATCAGGGATAGGATGACAAGAGGCCGGGGGGAAGGAGGCTGGTGGCGAGGGCCGCTAGAAGGGGAGGGGTCATATGGAGGGGGTCAGGTCATCGGAAGGGGACGGGAGCCAGGAATATTTCTAAAAAACATTATTTCCGTATGACCTGTTTAATTGCCGTACATATCTGTTTCCATATTATTGTCGTTCCCAAACTTACTAACTATGATACAGACTAATCCTAGCCTAAAAAGGACTCTCGATGAAGTAGCAAACCTTCCCTAGAAGGAAGGATATCTCACTGAATCCCCCTGGATATGGCCTATACATGGAGTTCCTATAGCTGGGACGTCCTCCATATTTCCTTTCCCATTCAAACTCTTGCTATGTTCAGACTCCTATCGATATTAAGAAGCTACTAAAGTGGGACTCTCACTCAATGACTGCCACTTTTACCTATAAATACCCAAGTAAAATTCTTCCCAGATGACCGATCTTTTTCTATTCTTACTGGAATTATCTATTCGCTAAGAAGTCTGACTTAGGCATAGAGAATCCCCCGTCGGATCAGATCGACACTCACTCCCTTGCATTCGTTTTTCTGTGCAAGACGTGAAAGCAGCCTAGGATGATTTTTGGCCGCAACACTAATTAAATGGCCAATGGGAGGTCTCGCAGAGGCATCTTCTGCACATGGTGTGGTAGGGCGGAACATGGTCTTTTCGTACCTGTATCTGAACATACGTAGAAGGAATAGGGGGCAGCATTCATTTTTCTTTAATTTATTTTGATGCCTTTGTAGTTCTATGATGTCATTAATTTGCCATTTGGAGAATGAGGAAGATATTAACCCATCAATTTTGTCTACTTTAATTATGAATGCTGTCATCTATTTCTTAGAAAAGTTGTCATGTATACTGTCTTCAACATTATCAGCTTCATACTGTAGAAGCTCTTTAAGACTCTAAATTATATAGGATAGAAATAGGTTTGAAAGGTGGGAAATAGGTTTGAAAAGTGGGAACTAGGTTTGATTAAGTCCAGGGATCCAAAATGTAGCAAGAGCTGATCTAGAAAGGTTAGGGAGAATAGAGGAAGAAGCATATTTTTAGGGTGGTTGATTTCATGGGTGCATTCAAGAGTATTTGTCACAATGGGAAGGAAGAAGATGTTAGATTCATAGATTCTAACTCAAGAATCAAACCTTTTGGAACTCAACTCTCCACTCGTTGTTTTTCTGGATGTTATTGCGGGACAGGAACAGATACCATAATGTTTTCCTGTGAGAGCTACAGAATGCACAATAAACGTCAACTCTATGTTTTCCCTTATTATGCATTTATTTAATCCCCCCCCCCCCTCTTCCCCAAGGATGACTGTAATTGGTTATTTGGTGTCATAAGCATCTATACTTTCTTTGGTCTCCCAGGAATAAGATTATTGCTTCTAATATAAAAACATAACCCTAATTCTGTTCTCTCTGATATAAAGGATAGCAGACTTGAATCTTTCTCCCTTTCACTACTGTATCCTCTCCCAACTTGAACAGTCGCATTGAGCTGGACAGGTCTCCCAGGTGCCTTCCTTCCTTATATCCTCTTGATTACCATATTCTGATATGTACTGAAAATTACCGAAAATTACCAACTCCATTCAGTGTATGGTTGGTTATGTACTGGAATTACCAATTCCATTCAGCGTATAGCTGGTTGGGTTGGCAGTGTATTTCAAAGAAAATTTGTTTTAATTGCTGCTAATAATATAACTACAGGAAGAAGCATTGACACAACCTCATGAAGTGTTCTACAAGGCCTGAAGTTGGCCAAGGATCAAGGATGGAATGTTTTGGTAATTCACTGTGACTTTGAGGAAGTGCATATAACTTGATCGTTAACTTCAGGAACTGTTCATGGCCATGGCATAGTCTCTCTTTATTTTTTATGTTTATAATTTATTGTCAAGAACTAACTCTGTATTACAAAGGGGTACTTTTGTGTAAGCAGTTGGTTTACCATGTTATGCACAAAATTCTGTCTATTTTGATTACTGGAATTAAGGTGGATCACTTTGGTTGCAATGAAAATTAAAAACAACATAAGTGAAAATTTCAAATCTAAAAAAGAAACTTTTGTCATCATAATCCCATGTGATTGTATAAAATATAGGAAAAAGAATGTTGTCCTTCAGGCTTAGGAAATGCCCAGAGATAGGGTTCGCCAAAAGACGGTATTGCCCCTACGCCCAGGGCACTGAAGATGCTGCGTGCATCCTCTCAATTGTTCGGTGCGCTTGTGTTTCCTACACTAGCAGGACAGAGTTCTTTCACCCTATTTAAATTTATTACCATATTTGGTAATGATATATTTTACATATAATTTTTATTTTAGTTTTTAAATAAAAATGGATTCAGATGCAAGTAAAGTGAAATTTAATAACAAAAAATGGAGTGATTTTGTGATTTAAAAACCCAATGCTGAAGACAGATTCTTTGATTTCAGATTCTGAAGGGAGAGCAGAAGTGAATCTAACCCGGTGGGAGTCAAAGATTCAGAACAAAGATTCGAGAAGAGTAGGATCTCTTGGATTGGAAGTAACAAAAAGGGATTAAAAGAAGTTAGGAAAGAAATTGGCTACCTTCCTTGAGTGAAAGAAGAGAGATCCATCAACTCTCTTGAGGAAATTAATGTTTTGGATTTTTTTTTTTTTTTTTAAAGTTTTGATCGCAATGTGATAAAATCTAGTGTTCTGATCACCCTGAGAGACATAGGCATGTCTAGATTTCTGGAACCAAATGTTTCTTCAGCCCTATAGTATCCAATCCAGATCCATAGGGAAGGTTGATAACTCATTCAGACCTTTAAGTCTGATAATGAGATTCCTACTATCGGTCAGGTCCCTTTTCGATTTGCAAAAATGGGGGAACCAAGTGGCTTGGAAGAGTGGCAATTTCTTGGAAGGGGAGAATGTATATCAGTGGTGGAAGGATAAAAGTTTGTGATCAGATCCGATCATCGATAATAACTCTAACCAACTGATGAATGTGGTCTTTGCACACCACAACCTCACCAACTGCGCTAGGTAGTTGTTTGTATAAAAAGACTTGCCAATCTTTAGCAAACCCAACCAATCCACACAGGTATAGCCCAATCTTCAACATAAGCATGGTTGGTTCAAGAAATGAGAATCAAAATCTAATCATCTATCGATTCCTACACCTTGTTTTGAATAGCCTTGGTTGATTTTTTATCTCCATTATTGTTCATTTAGTGTCGGCTCCCAAGTTTTTATGGATTTCTTCTTTGTTACCGATGGTCAAACAAAGCCATAATGTCTCAAAACAAAGCCATTGAGAAACTCTTTTTGTTAGGCATGCCCCCATCCCGATGGCCTAGGGCACCACTTGCATTTAAAAACTCAATGGTTCACTGGATTCTATAATTCACTCCAAGTATCGCATCTCGTTGCGTTCTTTATCGATGTGAGAGCCGAGATATCATTGCCCAAAGTTGTTAATAAGATAGGGGTTAATCAATTGGAAAAGGCCAACATCTCAAAATTAAGAGGTCATGAGTTCAACTCTCCTTGGGGCCAAACTATCCAGGGAGAAAAAACCTTCGTGAAAAACTCCATTCTATTTCTCCGTCATCATGAACAAAAAAAGTGGGGATGCTCCCAATTATACACTCCCCTTCATTCCAAGAACCCTTGTTGGCTTGGAACTTCATTCATGAAGGAATAAGAGTTTCAACTGGTCACCCCTTTTTATGTGCCACTTTACCCTCAAAAGGAAAATGAGCTTTGCTACTCTAGGCGCTAAGGTGATAATCCTAAAGGATAAGGAAGACAGAACTAGATTGGTATCCCACATCTGGAGGGAGGAGGGAAGCCCTCGCTATAACGCCTCTGACTTGGGTAATTCAAACTAATCCATTCATTCCAATCATGACTCATTATATTGGTCTGATACTCAACAACTTGCCGAAGAGATAACAATGACGATAGTAACACACACCATGACTCTCTACAGACTTAACACACACTACAACTCTCTAAAGACCAACACAACAATATCGTAACAGAGCAACTAAATGAGCTTATCATTTCCCTCCCTCTTGAGAGAGGCCTTGCCCCAAGGCTCAAAATTAGGAAAGTGTTCCTTCAAATCATGCCAATACTCCCACATGGCGTCTTTTGGAGCACGGTTCGGCCATTGAACCAGAATCTGAGTGGCAACGTGATTGTTGCGTTCCACCATTCACCAATCCAACGTATGGACTGGCTCGACCAAAAATTGTCCTTCACCATTGACCTCCAGAAGAACCGACTGGGAGACCACTTGCTGACCCAACATTCGCTGCATCCAAGAGACGTGAAATACTGGATGCACTTTCGAAACCGCTAGTAGCTCGCGATTATATGCTACGTTGCTGACACATTGCAGAATTTGGAAAGGCCCATAAAACTTCAGTGCATGCTTCATATTGGTTCTAGAAGCCACTGTTACCTGCCGATAAGGCTATAGTCGTAAGAACACAAGGTCACCTTCTTAAAACTCTCGATCTGTCCTCCTCGAGTCAACTTGTTTCTTCATGTGATGGACTGTACGGTGAAGATTCTCATGCATGATGCGAATAAAGCTATCTTTATCTTGCAATTGTTGATTAACTACTGCGACCTTGGTATTACCTAGTGTATACAAGGTAAGCAGAGGGGGTGTCTGCCCATACACAGTCTCATATTGGGTAGTCTTAATGGACGTATGGAAAGAGGTGTTGTACCCCCACTCTATTGTGAAATCCACTTAGCCACTGCTTGGGCTTATCGCCAATTGTGCATCGAAGGTACTCTAAGCTTCGGTTAACCACTTCGGATTGGCCATCCTTTTGGGTGGTATGCCGAGCTCATTCGCATTTGGGAACCTTGTAAGAAGAAGATATTTAATAAAATATGCAAGAACACAGGATCATGATTGCTGATAATTGACAAAGGCATGCTGTGGAGCTTAAATATATTATCAAAGAATATTTGAGCTACCATCGAAGCCATACAAGGGTGGCAAAGAATAATAAAGTGAGCATATTTGCTCAAACGGTCTACGACCACGAAAGTCACAGTCTTTACGAATGACATGGAAGACATGTTGGGTTTTATTTTGGGTGATCATTTGGGCCCATAATGGTTCAACTCACTTAGAGGGTAGGTCCAATCCAACTATTATAGGAGTAGTTAGGGCTGGGTGGACTACTATAAGTAGTCTCTATGGCCATGCAATCACATTATGTGAGACACAGTTTACTCACAGAGCTATGGGAGAAATCTGTGAGGGAGACTATAGAGGATTATTCGTGGGACTAAACTTCAAAAGTCAGGAACCTAGATTTGTGATCAGTATTCTTGTAGGCTTTCCAACCTACATCATAGATATGTTTTAGTCCCATTAATGCCCCATGGATTCTTTGTAACTGCTTTCCAATATTCATGAGCGTTCTAAGCACTGAAAAGGGAGAGATTCTCCAATTGATTTCCCCAACAAGGAATATCAGAGCCACCCTTCTCAGATTTATAACCAAAGAAATTGAATTTTTTTTTTTATGAAAAAAAGAGTTTTGGGGAGGGATTTCGTCGAAAAATGGCCGCTACCGACCATCGAAACCTAAAACAAATTGCATACGAGGGTAAGGGAGGTCGAGATGAACAAAACGTCTGGTGGTATGTCACCTGAAAATCACCCCGCGTGCCATCAACATACGCAAGTGACGGCCACGCGCCTGATGGTCGAGTCATCGTCCAACCCGATTGACCCAACCCAAACACAACCCGAAAACCAGACACTTGACCCAGATGACCCGACCCTCTATCTAGTCGGCCAGACCGATCTAGTTCAACCCTATTCGGTCCAATTGGTTAGGTTCAAGTCCGGTTCAAGGAAATTATTAAAAAAAAATGGTTTCTAGAATAAAATTTTAAAATTTGTAGACACAATTTTTTGCGTTGGATTCACTTTTTTGTGCTCTTTAATTTGATATGTAATATCAATATTTTTAGTGTCTAAAGGCTGATTTTCCTATTTTTTGTCCATAAGGAATCATAGATTGTTTAATCTTGCTCCCTAATACACTGTAAATTAATCGGGTCAGACCCAAAATTATTGCAAATGAAATGGATGTGCATTATTTATGTTTCATGGGTGTATTTATATTGAGTTGACATGGAACATAAATCCCCTGAGTTGTCTATTAAACTAGGGATGTGTACCATTACAATATTACTTTTTTAGTCCACCAAATTGGTAAGAATCAATATTACCATAATGAGTGCATATCTCAAAGAATCAAAACAGGACAACAAAGTTGATGATGATCACCCAAAGGTGACACTGTCTAAGTAAATACTAAATGCATTTGGATTTGGGAGTACTTTATCCTATGAGCTACTGTCCACCCAAAGATGACAGTATTTTCGAAATGATAGTATAACCCGCAACAATCGTAAAGAACAAGTGGACCAGTGCGTTTCAGACCCAAAAGTTAAGAATGTAGTTCTGGTTGATATGAATGTTTATGGTTAGGCATGTAACATTAGTTCTAGTTATATCTGATGTATGCCAATATATACATGTGTGGATGGATTATAATGTGTGGATTGTGATAGAATGTTTGATTTTCATTGAACCATTAAACAAGATGTCTACTAGATATGCACTATAGGAAATCCCAAAACTAAATGGTGGCAACTACAGAAAGTGGTTAGAAGACTTAGAAGTTTACTTGTGCCTTAGGAACCTTAATCTTTGCACTAGGGTACCCAAACCAACTGCAATGTATGCATCTAGCACATCTGCCCACAAGAGTGAGCATGAGAAATGGGTGACAGCAAACAAGAAAGCACTAGCAGCCATAGAAAGTGCTTTGCCTGAGACAATGAATAATAGCATTGAGGTAAAGGAAACAATTATTAAGTATCTGGAAGCCATCAAGGTAAAATTTCAGTATTTTAATTAGTCACGGGCGAGAGACCTAATGAATACTCTTACCACATCTAGGTTTGATGGTTTTGGCACCTTTAGAGACTATATTCTAGGGTTTGTTTCACTTGGAAACAAGATCATAGGCCTAGGAATAAAGTTTGATGATGATTTCCTAGTGACAATAGCCCTCAACTCCCTCCCTACCAGACTCCTACATGCACCTTAGGTCCACTTACAACATACTGAAGGATCAATAGGGAGTAGATGAGCTAATTGATGTGGTGATTCAGGAAGAGAATACATAGAACAGGAAGGCCAAGGTTGAAAGTGCTAACTTAATTCAGACCAAAGGTACATCTTCAGCTGGTCCAGTTAGAAACAACAGAAGGTTCTGCAAGAAGGGGAGGTACACACCATACAAGAAGAGCAAGATTTTCCAGGATGGGGGTAAAAAAAACTTGAGTGGCATTGAATGCTTTTGGTGTAAGGCAAATGCCACATGAAGAAGGACTGCTTTAAGAGGAAGGCGTGATTGGAGAAGGACATTGGTTTGAACATGCCTATGGTTTGTTTGAGTCTTGTCTTATTAGTGCTTTAGTAGACTCTTGGTGGTTGGATTATGCTTCATCTATTCACGTCACTTATTCCTTGTAGAGTTTTTTAACAGGAGAGTGTCAAGCAAGGATGAGGTGAGAAGTGTTCGTGGGAATAGAGCTCAAGTAGCAGTGGAAGCTATAGTAATCATTGGGTTGTCTTTAACTTCAGAATTGTTGATAAAATTGAAGGATGTTGTTTATATTCCCCCCCCCCATGAGGAGGAGTTTCGGTTCAATGTCTAAACTTTGTTTAGATGGATATTTAGTTAATTTAAATTTGATGAATGGCTTCACTTTATTGCATAATTCTATTGTTGTGGGTTCTAGAAGTTTGATAGATGTGCTTTATAGATTGAACTATAGTTCTATGTGGGTAATAAATGTTGGTTGAAATGGTCACTGTTAAATGAAAAAGTCTTCAATATTGTGGCACAGAAGATTGGGTCATATCTCTAGAAAGAGAATAGAGAGACTAGTGAAGGAAGGAGTTATGGACAACATACACCTAGAAGATTTGGGGACTTACATTGATTGCATTAAGGGGAAGATGACAATCTCTGGGAAGAAGGAATCTTATTGCATGTTGGAGTGTTGGATCCTATACACAAGGACATATGTGGTCCTTTTCCGACATCAACATTGAATGGTTAACATAATTTCATAATGTTCATTGATGATTAGTCCAGATATGGATACATTCTCTTGATCAGTGATAAAGAGAATAGAGAGACTAGTGAAGGAAGGAGTTATGGACAACATACACCTAGAAGATTTGGGGACTTACATTGATTGCATTAAGGGGAAGATGACAATCTCTGGGAAGAAGGAATCTTATTGCATGTTGGAGTGTTGGATCTTATACACAAGGACATATGTGGTCCTTTTCCGACATCAACATTGAATGGTTAACGTAATTTCATAATGTTCATTGATGATTAGTCCAGATATGGATACATTCTCTTGATCAGTGATAAATCTAGTGCACTTGACTCCTTCAAGGATTTCAAAGCAGAGTTGGAGGTTTTCCACTCTAAGAAAATCAAGGCTATCAAGTCTAACAGGGGTGGAGTATTATGGAAAGAGCAATGACATGGGACAATTGCATGGACCTTTTGTTTTACTTTTGCAAGAAAATGAGATAGCACCACAGTATTCCATACTTGGGACACCTCAGTAGAATGGAATAGTAGAAAGAAAGAACATAACCTTGAAGGACATGGTTTGAACCATGATTAGTAATTCTAATATACCAGAGCCATTGTGGGGAGAAGCACTCAAAATTGCCATATATATTTTCAACAGGGCGCCTAGTAAGGTAGTGACCAAGACCCCTTTCAAACTCTGGATTGGTAGGAAGCCTAGCCTTAGACACCTATGAGACTGGGGTTGCCATGCTGAGATCAAAGTTTTCAATACCCGTGAGAAAATTTGGAAGCCTAGGACTATGAGCTGCCAATTTATTGGATATCCAGAAATATCTAAGGAATACAAATTCTATTATCAGGGTGGAGGAAATAGAATTGTGGAGACTACCAATGAAAGATTAAGATCAATGAAGATACAAAAGTGTCACGCAATCTAGTGTTCGATGATGAGTTGATTAGAACCTTTGCCACATCTATCCCTACATAGTTGGAAGATTCTCCTTCCCTTGATGATGAGACTATGTCTATGGAGCCTAAGATGACAATTAATCTTGCACCGACATAGGTAGAAACACCATTACCAGTTGAGCACCAAAACCTTCAAAGAGATCCATCAGGGCACTATGTCCATTATTCATTTAGACTATGTGACCTATTTGAATGAGTGTGAGTATGACATTGGTCAAAAGGAAGATCCTACCACTTTCCTGCAAGCCATAAATCACTGCAATTTAGACAAATGGGTAGAGGTAATAAAAGAGCAATTGGTGTCCATTCTTTTGTAAGATCTGTGCCAAGTTCTTATATTCTTTCATCTCAACTTGCATGGCTTCCAAGGGATGAGCCCATACTGCCTCTGGTGCATCTCCAATGACTAGGTCCATAGTAAAGGCTTTCCATCTTGATTGGGCTCTAACAAAGGACAATATGACCGGGGTGATACTAGACTTAGATGAGTCAACTCGCTTCCCCGACGAGTCCATACGGACGACGGGGAATCTATTGGGCTTGGAATTGTGCCTGATCCACAAAGAAGTTTTGGCTTAAAAAATTTCTTTTATTTCTTTTTATTTTTTTTTTTGTTTTTGCAAACAAGCATTTCATACAAGGTTAATAAAAATATGGGTGATTTCAGCAAAAAGTGGTCTTATGAGGCATCCTATATCGTTGGTTCTACTCTCTGTTGTTTACCCACTTGATGATTCTTTCTTCTCTAGACGCTCGCAGAATGCACCTCTTTGATGATTTGGCATTCCACACAATTTAATGGGAATCACCCCAAAATTATACATGTTGAACCATCGAGATGTCATCTCCTAGTTTTGGGAAAGAATCTTTTATCAACAACCCACTTGAAAGAGAGCATATTCCCATCAATTCGGATACATCATAAGAATACTCCAGCCTCGATCTTAAACAAATCTACTCGGTTAGCTTGTCACCTTCTTAGGGTTTCTTCATCTATTTCCTACATGATGCGAGGATGCAATGGATGCAATAGGACCGAACAGGATTCCTTGATAGGATATCTTTATACTCATAGTACATGATCCTTTTTATAGACTCAAAGGTACGATATTAAGGTGTAGCGTCCTTGCCCATTACTCGTGATTACACATGAGGTTAAGCAATGGCTATGGGGGTAAATCGAACCATGTTGTGAGTGTGTGTAAAATTGTAACACAGACAGTACTCCCGTATGATCTCTGAGTGCCACAAGGTGCGCGGACCTCCCCGAGACTGCTAGCATGATAATGGTTATTCTCACCGCACGATCATACTTTAAGCATTCTTTACATGAAGCGGGTATCATGTGATCTTATAATACTTAGTATATTGTGCATTGACCTCCCTGAGGGTGTAGGTACGACATGGAGTATCCTCCCCACATGATTTCACTTCGAGCATGATGCATGATGCATGATGCATGATGCATGATGCGGTTAGGGAATACAATTACATACATGGGTTAGCAAACACGTTTTCATACATATACAATACAGGGAATATTCTTGCATTTAATGGAAGCATCTAATGTTGGAAGTTTGGCAGTCCCTAGTAGAGTTGCCATTGTGGTGAGGGTGGTCATCGAAGCCTCGCTTTGCTCGACTCGATCTATCTCGTAAGGCACCGCGCCATTGCATCCTTGCTCGAAGACACGTGGGGGGCCTATTTCGTGGGGCCATCCGCCTCAGGTATAATGAAAGACTTAAACATTTGGAGTCACCACCTAGGGTTAGGGCCTAAGACCCATGATGTGGACCTGGTCCACTGGGGCAAACACGAGATTGACTCAGTCTGGTCCAGAGATTAGGGCAAGTGCCAGATTACGAAGTTAGAAAGGTATTAGGCACCCACTTTGTCGGGTTGAACTGGTCTTCCTAATAGATGCTAGTTTTTGAATATTCCCCTTCTATGTCCTGACCCTCATACATGACTAAACTATTAATGTACAATATACTATACATAATACTTTTAATAGAAGATCTACAATATTTCTACTCTATTAGAACATATACATATACCTAACCTTGACCCCTGTTCCAAGTCAAGCACTACAACAAAATACACTTGTAGCTATGGATATCTAACTGCGATTTCAAAATCCACAGTTATAAATGTTCTATAACTGTAGTTTGCTCATGTGTAGTAATAGGAGCTATCTATTGCTGTGATATTTCAAAAAACACAGTAATAGAAGACCTTGTAACTGCAAAAACAAAATCGCACTTATAAATCGCATTAATATGGTATACTTGTTACTGCAGAATTTAAAACCGTAGTAACAGAAATCTTGTAACTATGGAAACAAATAGCAATAAAAAATCACAGTAACAAAAAATCTTATGACTACGAAAATAAAACCACAGTTAGAAAAAATGTAGTTATATGTGCTACTTATTGTTGCACTAGTTAAGACCGCAGTTAAAAAAATTTTAGTTAATATAGAAATGAAACTGCAGTTAAAAAGCATAGTAACAGAAACCTTGTAACTATGGAAACGAATCGCAATAAAAAATTGTAGGAACAGAAAATCTTGTAACAATAGAAATAAAACCATAGTTAGAAAAAATGTAGTAATATGTGCCACTTATTGCTACAGTAGTTGAGATCACAGTTAAAAAAAAAAAAAAACTTTGTTATAGAGAAAACGAAACTATAGTTAAAAAGTATAGTAACAGAAACCTTGTAACTACAGAAATAAATCACAATAATAGAAAATCTTGTAACTATAGAAATAAAACCACCGTTAGAAAAAATGCAGCAATATATGCTACTTATTGCTATAGTAGTTAAGACCACAGTAAAAAAAATCTTTGTTACTGTGGAAAGGAAACTGCAGTTAAAAAGCGCAGTAACAGTAACCTTGTAACTATGGAAACAAATCGCAATAAAAAAAGTATAGTAACAGATAATCTTGTAACTATGGAAATAAAACCGTCATTAGAAAAAATGCAGTAATATATCTTACTTATTGCTGTAGTAGTTAAGACCGCAGTAAAAAAATCTTTATTACTACAGAAACAAAAACCTTGTGTCATCGGATACCGATTGAAAAGTTTAATGGTTTAGATTTAAGATTTTTATTTTTCCCAGTCCCCTCACAATTTTATGTTCTTATTATTCAAGGACATTGAGGGTCCTGAGAATGGAATATTTTCACATGAAAATTTGTTTGACCTGATATCAGTTACATTAAATCTCGCTTGAAAAATTAAGTGAGTCAAGTTCTAAAGTTGGAATTTTTGTAAGAATTCGAAATTCTCTTGCGCTAGATTTGGATTCAAATTGGGGGCGGGAGTTGTGGGAGATTGGCTCTGATTCCTTGGTTTCTAGTAGATGGAGATTTTTTGAATGGTTCCAGATCTAGATCTTCTTTGCTTTGCATAAGTTACTTTGGTGTCTATATTTCTAAAGTGGGCGCATTAGAGGCATTATCGATCTTCTGTACTCCAATCTGCTAGCGACTCCAGCCAGCAGCCTGTCATCGCGACTCCATCAAACTCCCTTGGTTTCTCCCATTTGTTCTCTCTCTCAAGACTCGACTCCCACAGGCTCTCCTTCGCTGGATTGAGGAAGCAGAACTAGGTAAGGATGGTTGATTTCTTTCACCCGTGTGTGTGTGTGTGTGTGTTTTTTTTTTTCTAATGCTCTCTCTCTCTCTCTCTCTCCGAGTCTATTGCAACTCTTCTTTAATGATTTCTTTCACGCTATGAGATGCTATCTCAATTTTAGGTTCCACTGCCAACATTTGGCCAAGAAATCCAACCCTTCATTATTCGGTGTCTCGTTATTGCACACAATCTTGAAACTGCAACCATTAGATGCAAAAGCAGGTCTCCGCATGGAGGTCTCCCAGTAGCATTTCAATGATGGTGCATCCCAAGGACCAAATATCTGAGGAAAAATCCAATCCTTCATTTCTCAAGGTGGCCCATCTCATAAAACTTAGTTGAGGACAGGGAGAATCTGATAATTATAGCAATTCAAATAGTAGGTGAGATGATATTTACTGGAGAGATTTTCAAGATTGAACAATTACATGGTCAATTTGCTTCTCTGCCATGTATTGCCAAGAAAGGCTGAGAAGATCTAGTTAAGGGATTATTGTTCTTGAAACCCTTAGAATGAGGTCCCCTGATAGGGAAACACAAAGCAATTGATGTTGTTTGAAGAAGCTTTACTTGGGAACCGTAAGGGGTGTGGGAGGGCCGCAGTTTGGTTCCATTTCCATGTTCGGTCAGATTAAGTTATCTATTACTTGGTCTGCTGCAATAAGTTTGTTGTAACAGTGAAATAATAATACTCAAGCAAGGGAACACTTGGCTTTGTATGGGAAATATGTGGGTGATTACAAGGTTGGGGAGGTTGTTTAACTTAGAGTTGGGGATCATCTTTTGTGCTTTTTTTCTCTTCTGTATTTATAGTGTGTGAATGTAATGTATCATTGAATACACTTTCATAACTTGTGGCACTACCTCAGTGAACATTTTTAAAATGGATACAGCATTGGTCCAATGGTAAGTTACGAATATTGTGACCTCATGGACTAGGTACGTCCCCTTTTTTTTTCACTGAGCATGAATTATGAGTTACTTTTGTGCCTCTTATGATGTTTCCATCATGGATTGGAATACTTCTTTGAAGCTTTCTTGGAGATAAGAGTAAATGAGAAGTATATTTGAGATAATGCCATTGCTATATCCAAATGTATCTACTATGTCTGCTTTGAAAACTGAATCTGGTTCATGAAAAACATGAAAACCATTGTCATGGAGGGTCTAGTTCCAGTTAGAATGCGTTTGATTACACACCGGGTTTTTGGATTATGGGTAGAATTTGAATTTACAAGCTATGATCACCATTGATAAACTTATTTGTTCAATTAAGAGCCTGACAGCTCTACTGTAAATATTTTTTCTTCCAACTTTGGTATTAAATTATTCTTTTTCTCTTCCTTCTGTTTCCATACTTATATTCCCTTGAATTTCCCTTCAATTTCTTGGTTTGTTAGTTTATTGAAGGAAACATCTTTGTTAAATTGGGGAAGTAATTTAGGGGCAGCATCTTGTTAAATTGAATACCCTTTTGTCTTTATGGGTTGTGGTTGATCCTTATTCGTCACTTTCATCACGATTAAATGGGAGAGGTACTGATTTGAAGGCGAGAAATTTCCCAATTTCTGTTTTAGCTCTACTTGCTAGACTTGTCTTTTCTTTGTTAATTATACTTTGGTTGCAAGTTTTGGTTCAAATAGATCCTACATTATGAATGTACTCCAACATTGTTAATATGTGCTGGTGGATTATCTAGAAGCTGATCAAGCCTTTCCTCTTGCTCGCTGAGCATCAACTTATACTCTAGACGGAATGGATATATACTCTATTGTTCTGTATGTGATTTCTCCATTCAAAGTTTCTTATTGTACTCTTTTGAATGGTTTTGCTGATCCATAAGCTAATTAAACATTAATTGGCAGTGCATGATATTTTCATATTTGGTTGGGTATCCTACTGCATTACAGTTATCTTCTTACTTTTCTTCTTTCTATTAGTTTTGCCTTTCAAATGAATGGTAGAAAAGAATAATAAGGTGTCATAAGAGCTAATGGGTTTCTTGCTAGAAAAAAATGTATTTGCTATTGACTCTAGGCATGCAAAGCTGTTGATTCTATGCTGGTGAGTGTGTTTTTGGATCTGCAGGTTCTATGTCATTGTTGAAGAGTTTCTTAAAGAGGAAGAGAGGACTTAGAGTCAATAAATCCCTTAGGTATTTTCTCTACTTGCTTAGTTAATTAGATTAATTAGATATTTGATTTATTGTTTTATTTACATGTGTTTGAGATTTGAAAGTAACCGCAAGTGTACAAATTAGTGTAGCTAACGGGTCGAACACAAGGAGAACATCCACTTTATTTTAGGCTTTTTCTAGTAATGCGAAAGTGTACAGATTAATTATGGTGATCTACTTCTAACTACCGCCCTAAAACACATGCATCTAAAAGCGTCCTAACCAACACATCTTGGAATTTAAATACTTCAAATCACGCAAATAAAAAGTGAATAACTGAAAGTATAAGCGCTGAAATAAAAATAAATAAAATAAAAAAGGGAATAAAGCTAGAAAGAGGCACACAAGTAAGTTTCTCTACTTAGCCTGAGGGATGCACTGCATATAATGCAAGCTTTCCTACTTAATTAGATAATAACTCTTACAAGGGCTTCACTACTTAGCTTTAGGGAAAGGGAGGCAAAGTAAATAACTGACAATAAAATAGCTAGAGAGGGGCAAAGCCAACACATGCATCTAGCCAAGGACCTTGGGGGAAAGAGAAAACAATAAGGTAAAACTGAAATTAAAAACCTAAGTTAAGAATGAATGGGTAGCCAGAAGAGGGAATGAGAGGGGGGAGAGAAGACTTATGAAGAAGCCTACCAACCTGAACTTCCATACTTGAATTAAACTTGATTGTTTCTTGTTTGATTTGAAATACTACCAACCCTAAAGATCAAAGTTGGAATAAACTAAATCTGAAATTGCTAGGCCTGGAGAAGACAAATCTGAACTTGAAAACTTGTGCTCGACACTTGGTTCTTGTCACTTAGAACTATGCCTAGAACTAGAAAGTAAAATTACAACTGAATTCCATGAACAATAAACATAAAAAAAAAAAAAAAAAAAAAAAAAAAAAAGAAGAAGAAGAAGAAAAGAACTTGCATTCATTCATTAAACATCCATTACATAAGTGCTTAAACCAAAAAGTAAGAAAAAGAGCTAGAGAAAAGCTAGAGAAAATAAAACCCTAAAAGTGAAGTGCTAGAGAGAAAGCCCTAATTGTGAAGTGCGCTCTCCCCTCTTGTATAATGTTTATTTATAGGGAATAGGGGGAAAAGGGGTCCAACAATTAGGGTTTGATTAGGGCTTGGTTAGGGTTTAATGAGGTAGAGGAGAGAGGAGAGAAAAGAGGGTAGAATCATAGGAGATAGGGGAGAGAGAGTCTCCAACGAATTGGGTTTGATTAGGGTTTGATGATGATGTGGATGAGAGAGGAGAGAAAGGATAGAAAGGAGAGGAGTCCTACGGCTTGGGTGTGGTTAGGTGGAGGACAGAGAAGAGAGAGGGAGAGAAATCGCAGGAGATGAGATCTCCACGATTTAGGTTTCCTAATTAGAGTTATTTTTTAAGGTCTAAGGTGATGAGGAGGAGAAGAGAGAAGAGAGAAAAGGAAAGAGTCCAACAATTTTCTTCTTCTTTTTTTCTTATTTTATTTTCTTTCTTCTATCTTGCGCACAATCACTTTCTTGGACGATTTCTTCTGCTTGGATAATCTTTTAATTTATTGGGAAATCCCGTCCATGCCCCTTGTCTTTAAGTAGGTGGAAAATAGGAGAATCTTCAACCAAATCTCCAAAAAAAAGGAAATTTTATGTTCCATGCCCGAGTAAACAAGGAGCTCAAAACCCACACCATTAGATAGAGCTCAGAAATACGATTCCAACTGTATATGGCACGTGAAAATCGGACCACCAGATCTCCCGAAATCAGTCTTGAAAGTCGGAATAGGGATTGGTACGACTGATTTTGAACTGAATTGACCCGGACCCATATTGGGACATATGGTTCTGTATGGGTCCCAAATGGTTCTATGTGGTCCACATGGATCACCGGGATCCCCCAGAATCAGTCCAAGAAGTTAGAACAGGGATTGGAAAGACCGATTTTGACCCGAATTGACCCAGACCAACAATGGGAGCCATACGGACCCATATTGGGACCATACGGTTTTGTAGACCTTTCCACCCAAAAAAGCAAGAAAAAAAAATAATAAAAAATATAATAAATATATTTTTGGAAAGAATCCCAAACAACACCGTAAGGGTTCCATACGGTTCTGTATGGTCCCCATACGGTCCCATGAAGGATTTGCCAAAAAACGAAACAAAAAAAATAAACAAATGAGAAAAATAAATAAAAATGATTTTCATACAAAAATAATTTACTTCTTTTGGAAAATTTTGGGACGGAACCATTCATGTTTGGACGGACCCGCCAATTTTAAATAAAAATGGTAATCTTTGTGCATTTAAAACATGACTAAAACATTTTTTTGCTGGAAGGTTTACACCTACGGGCCCGAGGAGGCTTGATTGCCAAACAGTAGATTAATTTTTAGAGCCGTAGGGGGTGAGGGTTGACACCTATAAATAGGGTCTCATTCTCCCACATTAAACACACTGAAAAGCACCAAAAAACTCTAAGGCATTGCCACGGTAGAAAAAAGAGAAGAGGGAGAGAATAGAAGAGAAAAGGGAGAGAAGGATGAGAGGGGTGAAGAAGTTCCTTCACCTCCCACCCTTGAGAGCATGCCAAAGCTTGGATAGCCACTGAAGGCCTAGATTCCCCCAAGGAGTGGAGCAAGTAGCCAAGATCAGTCCCATCTGAGTCGTGGATCCTCACCAGAGTAGCCAAAGCATCAGCTGGGGTCCATCCCCTCTTGACCTGGAACATAGGGGTCAAGGTCAGGTATATGTTCTAACAAAGTAGAAATAATGCAAATCTTCTATTAAAGTAGTGTGTATAGTACTGTACATTAATAATTTAGTCATGTATGTGGATTAGGACATAGAAGGGGAATATTCAAAAATCAACATCTAATAAGAAGTCTGGTTCAACCAGGCAAAGCGGGTGCCTAACACCTTCCTAACTTTGTAACCTAGCAGTTGCCCTAATCTCTAGATCAGACCGAGTCAATCTCGGGTCCGTCCTGATGGATCGGGCCCACATTATAGGTCCTAAGCCCTAACCCTCCTAGGTGGTGACTCTAAATGTTTAATTATTTTCATTAGAACATACCCGAGGCGGATGGCCCCATGAAATAGGCCCACCACATGTCTTCGAGCTAGGACGCAACGGCGCAATGTCCCACTGGATAGATCGAGTCAAGCAAGGCGAGGCTTTGATGAGCACCCTTACCATAGTGGTTTGCCAAAGTAAATGTATTAACCTCAGGTTATGGTGGTTTGCCAAGGTAATGGATAATATTTATCTATGAGGTAATTAGAGGTATGCTAATCTTTAATCAAGAAAAGGACCTATAAGGGAACACATGTGTATAACAATTTCCTTGTCTTTATCACAGGTAATTTGGATAATGAGATTCTTGTGTTTGTGATACTATGTAGATGCATGCTATATATTCTGCTATTGTTCAACATGAGGGACCAATTGTTTGAATCAAAATTTAAAGTGGGGGTATTTAGCTATGGGTATACATGGCCAGACTCCAATGGAAAGATGTTATATTAGTGTCTCTCAAGTGGGAGAATGTTGAGTTTTGGGCTCATAGTGGTTCGGCCCACTTAGAGGGATAGGCCCTAGCACAACTATTGTGGGAGTAGTTAGGACTGGGTGGACTACTATAGGTAGTCTCTATGGTCCCTGCAATAATATTATATGAGACACAAATTATTCACAGAGTTATGGGAGAGATCTATGAGGGAGACTATAGAAGACCATAAAGGATTATTCGTGGGACCAATCTTCAAGCACGAGGAACCTAGATTCGTGATCAATACTCGTGGAGACTTACCAACCTACATCACAAGTATGTTTTAATCCCATTAATGTCCTGTGGATTCTCTGTAATTGCTTTCCAACATTTATGAGTGTTCTAAGCACTGAGAAGGGAAAATCTCCAGTTGATTTATCCAACAAGACCTTCAATAAAGTCCATCGAGAGTTCCATTCAGACACGTTGGTACCTGTAACTGTTACATCAACCCTGGAGGTGATCGTTTCCCCTTTGTTCCTTTGGCAAACTTCACATTCAACTACAAATTGAGGAACATCGTATCAACATGCACACCAATAAAAAAGGACCAACCGACCTTTCTAACGTAACTCAGTCTCTTCCCATGTAAAGTTGGGGTGAAACGTTGGATTATTTTGTAGGTCGATAATGAATTGTTGCAACTCGTGATCACTTTACCATTCTACCTACGCTTGCACCATAAATATTGAAAAGCAAGAGAGGATAACACATAGTGCAGCTTCCAGTGTACACTCTTCTTCATGCTGCCGTAATAGTGCATCGACAACCTGTTCTCAACCCCTCGATTATAGGATATCTCGTAATTATATCCAAGAACCTTTGGCAGCCACTATTGCTGAGCAGACGTGCTGATATGCTGCTCCATCATAAAATTGAGGCATTGGTGGTCTATCTAGATCTTAAAATGCCTACCAATCAGGTAGGGCCGCCATTTCTGGACAACGTGAATAATGGAAAGCATCTCCTTCTTGTGGGTGGAAACTAAGTGCTTAGGGGCAAGGGCTTTACTAGTAAATGTAATTGGTGGCCTTCTTGCAACAATACTACTTCAATACCAACTCCACTAGCGTCACATTCAATTGTAAACTCTTTAGTAAAATCTGGCAAGGATAGAATAGGGGAAGAACTCATAGCCCGTTTGAGTGGCTCGAAGGCAATTTCCAAATTTTGGGTCCAATGGAATCCATCTTTCTTGAGCCTATCGGTTAGTGGTTTGCTTATCTTACCATAATCCTTGACTAACCATCGATAGTAGCCTGTGAGGCCAAGTAAAACTCGCATGGCCTTCAATGTATGGGGCTTCAGCCAACTTGTCGTGCTTTCTACCTTAGCCAGATCGGTTGCCACCCCCTTCTTGGCTACGACATGCCCCAGATATTCCAACTTTGGTTACCTAAAATCACATTTGGAGTGCTTTACATATATATGTGCTTGTAATCGGGAGAAGATGACGCACAGGTGCGCAATATGATATGTCCAGCTTTGATTATATACCAAGATGTCACTAAAGAAGACGAGCACCAATTTCTGGAGGTGAGGCTTAAATATCTTGATCATATAGCACTAAAATGTCAAAGTGGGCATTGGTCAAGCCAAATGGCATGAGAAACTCATACTATCTTTCTTGAGTATGAAACATCGTCTTATAAATAATTGGTTGATGGACCCTGATTTGGTGGAAACTAGAGCAAAGGTCTAGTTTTGACAACAGCTGAATCCCATGTAACTCATCCAATAACTCATCGATGGTTCGGATCCTTATTAGCAAAAACGGGAATGGAAAAAAATAGAAACGGATGGTACGGGTTTTAAACAGTAAATTTTTTTGAACGATACGGTCAAACAACCGGTCAAAAAAAACAAAGAACTGCAAAAAGGGAAAACGGGTGGTACGGGTTTTAAACATATAGATTTTAAACAAACGGGATGAAAAAAAGGGTACTATACTTGTATAAATTAAGGAATTATTATATGAATACTTGCATCTAATGTTCAAAATAACTACAATATCCAACACTAATGCATATATATATATCTCATGTCTCATTATAAGTTTTATGATATATAATTGAGCAATGTGGCATGGCTATGATGTTATTCATTGTTGTCAACATAGTCAACACACTCTTAGAGTAATGTATGTTCAGTTTGAAGTAGGAGTCATCACTTTAGAAACATTTTTCAGCAAATGCATTAATTTGTATCTCAATATTGGGATCCATGCATTGATATTGAATTGAATGTGATATCATAAGAAATATAGGCCATTGAGTTAGCTTCAAGTCGGCAAAAGAATCAAGTGGATCAGAGTTCGGGAGAGAAAGATATGATCAATTAAGTAGGCATTATGTTCAACAAGTTAAGTCTTAAAAAATGCCACAAAATGGAAATGCGTTTAGAACGGAAATGCTTGCCGTTTGCTATTTTTTTAATTATCTTTGAGAAGCATATGGGAAAATGTATCTTAAACGATACATTTTAAACGCATTTTTGCTAACAGTGGTTGGCATAGGGAATTTATCCTTGTCGTGGCACGATTTAGAGCCCTGTAGTCCACACAAAATCGCAAGTGTTGTCCTTTTTAAACACTAAAAGAACCGGTGAAGAAAAGTGGTTAGGGTGTATTATCCCTGTGTGCAGCTTTTTTCACCAATTTTTCGATCTCATTCTTCTGCATATAGGGTAACGATAGGGGCAGATGCTGATAGGAGTAGAAACTGGTAAGCAGCAGAATCTTGTGATCGTCCACTCGCTCCGGCGGAAGCTCTTTTGGCTCTTCGAAGAGCTTCTTGTATGTAGAGGTCAGTGAGCACCGGGTGATCAGATTTCACTTTCAAATCAGTGGTGGAGATAGCCGGTATGGAAAATAGTGCTACCAGAGCACCTGTCCCTTTATTTCGAATGGCTTTTCCCCTTTCATCACGTCCCATGGCTCATTGGTTCGTTGTTGGCTCCTGTCATTACGTGGGATCAGCCATCCACCCGAAATTCCATTCTGAGCTTGGCAAAGTTCCAGAGGATATCTCTTGGTGTTTTCAGCCACTGAATACCAGAACCACGTCATGTTGTCAAGTGGCAATAACCGAGCTTCAGAAATGTTTCTTGCATAACCCACCGAAAATCTAGACATAGTGCATTACATAACAGCTGGTGGCCGTCAGCCACCCTTGCCCGTTGGGGTTGGATCGATTTTACTGCACACCCGTGCATTTTTCTATGCGAGGGTCCAGAAAATTGAGGGCGTTGCTCGAATCAATCAAGATTGCTACTGGCCTCCGTTTAATAAACCCATGAAGCAATATGGTTTTAGGTGCAAGTAAGCCTGTACGGGCGTGCAGAAAAAACTGCACTTCCTTGGGTTTGCCAGGGTCTTGTTTTGGCAGCATCCTCTTCGGTATCTGACCTTCCTGCCTTGATCAGAAATAATTGATGCTGTTTGCATCGATGTTCCAAAGTGAACTTCTCGCCCCAATTATCGTAGAGCCCTTAAATGCCTGTCATTCATCCCAAACTACGTCATTCATCCAAAAGGGAGAGACGAGGTTGACATAATGACCTTGGGTGGAGGTCTTGAGACCTTGTCTGTGGAGGCCCAAAATGAGCCTGAGTTTGCTTGGCCTTCCGCCTTTGAGATACAGCCTTGGAGACGAGCCAATCCCAGTGCCTGAATGATGGTTGTTGGCTTAAACATATGCACAGCCATGTGGATCTCATCCTTGAGTCCGCTTAGAAAACAGTTGACGTAAAAATCATCCCCAAGTCCATTGGTACGTGCTGCATACTCTTCAAACCTTTCTTGCTACTCTTTGACGGAGGACCTGTCGTAGCTTTGTGAGACCACCAGTGAAGTCTTTCAGGGCATTCGACCCTAGTCTGAAACATAATGCTTCTACAAGATCCTTCCAGCTGAGGTGCCCATGAGTGCGTTTGATACAGCAAAACAGAAAAATCAATTGGAGCATTTTTTGTTCGAAGTGGATGGCTAGGAGAGGAACTTTATCCTCCTCAGTGATCTGATTGTAACAAAGAACTGTTCCACCACCAAACACCAACTTGTGGAAGCAATTAAAAATGATGTGCTCTCTAGATGTGCTTCCATCCCTATCTCATCTGTTGACAATGCTCGAAATCAGTACATAGTCGACTCTTGGGGATTACAGGTTTCGTGACTCAGTAAGAGTCCGAAAGCTTGCTCGTGGTTTCCCCCTCCTACTAATATGGTTGTTCTTCATTGTGATGGGTCCCTTTCAAATGATAGAGCTGCATATGGGGGGGCTGATTAATGATTTTAGTGGTTCTCCTATCATGGCTTATGCGGGAATGGGAGAGGAGCTATCGGTTCTTTGCATGGAGATGGTTGCTATTCAAAGGGGATTGTCTTTGTGCATTGATAAGGGCTTCATGGATGTTTCTATCACATCGGATTCCATGTTGGCAATTAATATCATAAATAGGAAAATTAGTGATCCTTGGAATGTGCAGATCAATAAAAGCAGAATTAACCATCTTCCATCCCTTCTTAGGGGTCAAGAGTTCAAGCATGTTTGGAGAGAATGAAATCAGCCTGCAGATTTTATAGCCTCGTCTCCAATATCGTTGTCAGAAACTATTTGGCGGCCCAACGAATTCCCTGATGAGCTTCAAGTTCTTATTCAAAGGGATATTGATTTAGTTACTTATTATTGGATGTAATTTCTATTTTATTTTCAAATTGTCTTTCTTTTGAGTCTGCATGGTATGCCTTGCCTTGTTCAGGAGCCTCTTCCCCTTCCTTATAAGGGTTCTTAAGGGCTGCCTTTTTTTTTGTAATATTTCCTTTTTCCTTTTCTAATACATCACTTACAATTATCAAAAAAAAAAAAAAAAAAGAACTATTCTACCATGTGAATCCATCTAAGTGGATCCTATCCATTGAATTGCGGGAACTCTGCCTTTCCAAACCTGTTTGGATCTGCCCTTAGGGATTGGCGAAGGAATGTTGGAAAGATTCTCAGTTTGGTCCTGGTTGACCTTGAGAGAATGATGTCATTGATGCAGACAACTACTTGTATTCAGATCCACAGCAGTGAATTTTTTATCCATGGCGGGCACAAGTTGTGTGATTTCCTTTAGTCCCTCCTCCTGATGTGTTGCAAGCTTAGAGATATCTACCTCGAATTGCTTGGAGTCCTGGCTTCCAGTTGTTGGGTTTATGGGCTTAATTAATTATTCGGGTTGATTAAATGAGTAAGAATCAAGTTGTATGAGCCAGTTCAATCCACTCTCAAGTTTAGGGTTATGTTGGCTCAACTCATTGTGGTTTAGGATTTTGGGTTCAGGACAACATTATTATATATATTGGGTTTTGGGTCCCTACAGTCATCATTCACTCTTTCCCACTTTACCACTAAAGTGAGAAAACTAAGGAGGTCTAAGGGACTGTAGAAGATCCATAGCCAAAAGTGAAAAATTGGGAGTGACCGGCATCGATCGTCTTCAGCATACTAGGTGAAAGGTACAAATCAATCCTTTATGATTTGATAATTTTATCAGATTCGTGTTCCTGTTTCCTATGTGGCTTCTTCAACTAGGGTTTCAGATTCGAACCTCATGATTGTTCTAACAAGTGGTATTAGAGCCAACCACATGTGACAAGAATCGATACAAGTTTTTGAATTTTGAATTACAAATTTGAACAAATTATGGTGGATAGATTTTTTTTTTTGGTTGCTATCAACCGTGTTTTTTTTTTTTAAGTGAGAAACTTGCAAGGGTAGTTCTTCGTTTTTTCTTCTCTTGATCACTGTATTGTTGGGGATGAGGGTAAATGTCTCTAACCACAGCACGGCCAAGGAGCGTTCGAACTAATGTTGTACTGCCAACTAGGCTCCTCATCAGGCCGAGTTGCCACCTCGATCCTCATCAGGCCGAGCTACCACCTTGGCCCCCCATCAGGCCGAGCTACCACCTCGGCATTTTCTCAGGCCGTACTGCCACCTCGACCTCTCCTCTGGCCGAGCTACCACCTCCGCATCTCCTTAGGCTGAGCTGTCACCTCGGCACGGCATCATCAGGCAAGGCTCACAGAAACATGCCCTCATCCACTCCTACATTCAAGAAATGTAATCCCTGATCACAAGGACATGATTCTATCCACTACACATCATCAGATGCATCCACCCTTCTCACAACCCACACCTCCGAGATAAGAGAGGAATATTCTCGAAATATGCCCCAGAATCTGAAATATTCTTGGAATCAGAGAGCCATTCTCCTTAAGGACTCCACGCCCAGTAGGACTCTCCACGGATGTTCTCCCTTTGTCCACTCCATCAATAGCCTATAAATACCGAAGTAAGTCTCCATTGTGGGGATCAATCACTTCTTTTGACTGAAAACTCTCTGTTGTGGAAAGATCTGACTTAGGTATCGGAAAGTCCTCCGTTGGGTCAGCCTGGCTCTCCCTCGACCGAAATATCAGGAGCTGCAAGGAAGATTGGTTAGCCAATTTTTACCACATCAGTTGGTTTATTTAATTTAATTACAAAAAAAAGGGGGAAATTATTACACCGAGTTTTTGTTTACAAGAATTTATTTCCTTGGTTTGATATTACTTTAAAAAAGAAAAGATAATTGAAATTGGAGTCCACGTTTTGTAAGTTCAGTTTCAAAACTTTTTTTATTATTATAAACAGAGTCAATCCCCACTTATGTGTTTTGTTGGGGGTCCGCCTTGGGAAGCACAGAGAGGTTTTTGGTTTCAAAAACTTTTTTTTTTTTTCTTTTGCAATCTGGATTTGGAATCCACGTTGTGGATTTAGTTTTTCTATTTAGGATTGGAATCAGTGTAGAGATTGATTCAGTTTTTGGTTTTTGTTTGAAAAAAAAAAATCCTGCAATAGTTGTAGGTTCTATGGCGGCTAGGAGGGTGCCTTATGGAAAAGATGAAAAAGATGCAAAGGTAGGGTTTTCAAGTGGAAGTGATATTACTTTATTACTCTTAAGCTTTTAAGTCACAATAATTGGGTTTTATTGGTTTTGGGTTGGATCCATATAATTTGGGTTAGTTTTGTGTTTTATATATTAAGAAGCTTAATGGGCGAAGCCCATGTCCAGATTTGTTCAAGTGAAATGGGTTGAAGCCCATGGGCATATTTTTAAAAAGGCTTAAGTGAACCAACCAACCCAAGTGGTTCAACCAAACCGAACCATGGATGGAAATCGGTTGGATCGACCTGAAACCCAACCCAATGAACCATTTTGGGTTTCCCGGTGGGTCATCAGAAAATCTCCCCCGATGAGATTTTTTGGCATTGACCAGCGTTGACCGGGAAGTATTAAAGAACA
>NW_024870666.1:314679-389241 GCF_013358625.1 Macadamia integrifolia | reverse complement strand
AAAAAAAAAAAAAAAAAAAAAAAAAAAAGAAGAAAGAAAAGAAACTTAAAAGGCATTTTTGGTTTCTGGTTCTTTTTGGTTTTTATTTTTTATTTTTTTATTTTAAACAGTTTTAAATGCCATTTTATGGGCCATTTTAAGGTCAAATTGAAATCTATTTTTTGCGTTGGATTCGTTCTTTTGGTTTACATTTATTGATCTAATTTGTTATATGACATGTTTATTTGAAATTTTATGTTATATTTGTATTTTTTCATACAAACAAGAGGGCATTGATCAATGTTTTGGAAGATGTATATGTTTATGGTTACCATGAGATTGACAAGCGTTTTTAAATTGAGATATGTTAATGTTGAACTAAGTGTAAACTTCCGCACATTCTTAGCTGCATAGTAAATTTTCGGGGAACCATAAAAGGGTGGGGTGGAATCCACCAAAATGTCACCTCTTGTTCTTTCATGGTTTTTCCTCAAAGCAGCAACATTGGTGATATTTTTCCAAATGTGATGTCACACAAGTTAAAGAAAATAACAGTAATCTAGAAGTTCCTAAGTCCAAAGGTGAGGGGATCTCGAAAGTTACTATTCTTTTTACAGTAAATGTGCATTTGCAAGAGGACCAGTGCATTCTTATTCCAAAGGATAAGAATGTACTTACGATTGTTGCTCTTGTATGGTTATTGTTGTCCTAGTGACACATTTAAATATATGTTCCTGAACATAAAGATACACATCACCAATGGAAAAGATATGATAGAATTAAGTGGAACTCACCAGAGTGCTACATTCAGTTTGATTGTATCTTCTCCATAATAAAGGTGATATTTTTCCAAATGTGATGTCATCAAGTTTTGAGGAATAAAATCCATATGTTAAGAATGGACATTGATTCAGGAGTTCTTTTGCCCAAAGGTGATTGAATTTCCAAATGTTATTTGTTCTCTACTCTTTAAATCAGGTTTATTGACCGGTTGGTTCGGTTTGGTCTTGCAAGGTCTAAATCAGAAAGGGTCGATGCTGGTGCCCTATGGTATATGACGGCAAGGGTGACATCAAATACGGGGTGGCCAGACAAAATTGGGTCAGTACCCAATATGGTTCGCACATCTAAGTCGTGCCCTTGCACGTATCACAAGGCCATGTACGAATAAGAAGGTACGTTATCGTATTTGAATGATAAGAACTTAGTCCACAACTGCAGACATCCAATTTTGTCACCCACCCCCGGCTATGATAACATACGAATCTTGGATGTGACTTTCCGCTTCTGATCGACAGAGATGAAACTGACTGAGATAACTATCCCAGGAGCATTCCACACCCACCTATAATTTCCAAAAAACCTACGCGAGAGAAAAGAAGAGTCCAATTATGATATAAGAAATTTGATCAAAGTGACCGCAGAGATGTATAATACTAGGAATTACAATTCCAACGATATATGGTACATCAAAATTGGACCATCGGATCTCCCGCAATCATTCATAGAAATCGTACTTTATGTGCCCAAACCCCACCTATGCTAGCACCCATGCCTTACCTTGAGTGCCCAAACCTCGCCCATCCAAGCCCTGTGTGCACCCATCCAAGCCTCGTGTGCACCCAACCAAGCCCCGGGTGCACATGGCCAAGCCCCACATGTACCCGACCAAGCCTTGTGCATACCTGACCAAGCCCCCAGCATGCCCAACCAAGCCCCGTGCATACCTGGCTAAGTTCCAGCACCTATGTCAAAACCTCAGCACCTACGCCCAAGTCCTCGCACCCATGTCAGAGCCCCCGCACCCCTATCAAAGCCCTATACACCATTGTCAGAGCCCCAGCAACCCTACTGGCCTCTAGCACCTCTATTGAACCTCCCGCACCCCTGTTGAAACCTTCATCGCTCCCCTCAGTAATTAGAATCCCCCTTCCGACGATCGGATCAGAGAAGGAATTTTCTCTTCACCCGCCTGTGTACCCTACACTGTGACCTCCTATTGGTAAAAAAAAGAATCTTTTTACCTGATTGGTCCAAAAATTTTACCTTTCACCACATTAGTCTAAAATTTCTTACTTTCACCCCATTAGTTTAGAAAAATTATTTTTTACTACCATTGGTTAATGAATTCTCTTTCCTCACTATTGGTCGAAAAATTTTATAAATACCCCCTCCTTTGGATTTTACACACCAACATAATACCATAACACCCCATAGTAGTGAAGCTCTACCCTCTCTCCTACCCTTTCCCCCCTTGAGGTTTTTCAAGTCTTCGGAAAGATCTTCTGAAGATCCGAAGATCAAAGTGTTCTTCGGGCCTTCGGAACTCTGTAATCCTTTGACTTCTTTAAGTCAGATTTTTAAGAAAAGTTTCCTCCTAGCCCTCCCTTAGCCTATCCCCAATGGAAGCTCTATCTGATTGCCACCTCAACCTAGCCCTCTCATAGCATATCCCTAGCGGAAGCTTTATTCGAGTGCCACCTCAGCCTAGCCCTCCCTTAACCTATCCCCAACAGAAGCTTTGTCCTAGTGCCACCTCAGCCTAAGCTTGGAAATAGTCTTCCCCAGCCGAAGCTCTGTCCGAATCTAAATCTGAAAGTAATTGTTCCTAGTCGTAACTCTGTCTGAATATTATCACAGTCAGCATCTCTCAAGAAAGGAAGTTGGAGGTCAAGACCATATTCCCCTGAGCCAGGAGAATCCACAAGAAAGTTCGTACTAGCATCAACCAAGGGGTCCACCCCTCTTGACCCGAAACAGGGGTCAAGCTCAAGTATAATTTCTCAATATAATTAGCATAATGTAGACTTTTATATAGACCTTGTTTTAGTTTACATAGTTATTTAAATTCAATCAATGTAAATATGTGTGATAACTTAGCCATGCATGCGGAATAAGAATAATTATGAAAAATGTTCGTTCTTAAGCATCTAGTAGGAAGACCGGTTGAACTGGGTAGATTGAGTGCCTAACACCTTTCCAATTCTACAACCTGACACTTACCCTAAATCTCTGGACCAAACCAACTTTTGGGCCCTTATTTTAGGAATTGCGCCCACCCCCGGGTCCTAGGCCCATAATCCTAGGTGGTGACTCCAAACCCTTTTGTATGATCCCAATCCCCGTGTTGGACCATCATCAAACCCCGTCTCAAATGATGAACTTTACACTCTTACAAAATAGGCCTTCACATATCTCCAAGTGACAATATGATGGTGCGGGACCCACAGGGTAAGCACACACGACACACACCCCTTCACTCAAGAAAGAGAATGAGAGGAGAGAGGACGGAATCGACGCAAGTCTATTTTCTGGCCGCTACCCTCATAGTGGCGACTCCACTAGGGATAAATGTCAAGCTTCCAACACTAGATGCTACTACTAAATGTAATAACATTTTCCACCACATTTGTTTGAAAACATGTTTGGATAACCTCATATTTATATTGTATTCACTAACTGTATCATACATTGTGCTTGAAGTGAAATCATTTGGCGATGGACTCCCTATCATGCCCGCACCCTCGGGGAGGTCATTGTATGTCATGGACAGTACTCTGAGAGAAAATAATACCCGCTTCTTGTACAAGGGTGTGGGGTATTGTTAAATGGTGAGGATGTTCATAATTGTGCTAGCACCCTCAGGGAGGTCTGTGCACTTTATGACGTTCTGAGATCGAATAATGATATTGCATTACACTTTTACACACAATCACTCACGGTTCTACCACCCCGTGGTTAATTGCTTAACCTCATGTGCAGTCACGAGTAATGGGCAAGGAAGTCACCCTTTTGATCTCATACCTATAGGTATATCAAAAGGATCACGTACCTTGCGTACATAGATCCTGTCAAGAAAGCCTTATCAGTCCTATTGCATCCACTGTATGCTCGTATCATGTAGGAAATAGATGGAGAACGCTAGGAACGCCACAAGCTGATCTGTAGAATTTGTTTGTAGTCTTGAAAATGAATTTTTCTATGATATATTCTAGTCATAAAGAAATGCTCTCCTAACTGGGTTTCAGATAAAAGGTGTCCTTCCTCTTAAAAATGAAATTTAGATCATTTGGCATATGCGATTCAAGCTGACTTCTGTCTAAGCGTTGTAAAATGCTGAATTATCTAAAAGACTCGAGGAAACTAGGAGGAAGGTCACCTAGTGGGATAAGAGTAAGGAAAGTATGACTTTATTGGCAAAGAATGTATGAATAGGAATGTTCTAGTCAAGCCATTTATATGAATCTCCCATTTATGGCATTGAGTGGATTAGGGGCATTGACCCCCATCCACTCCCTACCATTAAGTGGACTAACTTTGGATGGATTATTGGTTGTTAATCTAGTGAATGTATGAACAAGGGGTTTGGGAATTCAAGAATCCTAAAATAAACCATTTTTTTTTAGGCACAATTCCACACATCAAGTATTCTCCGCAGTCCATTTGGACACGTTAGGGTAATCGGTTGACTCGCCTAAGTCCAGTGCCACCCTATCGTCTCTCCGAGATTATCTACCGCAAAGTGATTACAGCCCAGTTAGTATGGATCCACACAACCCCAAATCACCTGAGCAAGTATGGGTCCATCCCGTAGAGACTTTGCAAATAGAAATGGCAGAGGTCAAGAGAGGAATAGCCTAGATATTGCATGTATTCCAGAACCCTCTCAGGACTGAACCAGCACAAGCTACTGGGGAGTTGGATCAGAATGGACCCACGGGCCATCGTGGGAATTCTTTCCGAGTTGACTCAGGATAGCCAGAACAAATCAGGCCAATCGATCAGAGAGGAGTTTCACCTACTCGTCTGAGTTTCACCTCCTCGTCCAAATGGTCAACGGGGAGTCTATTCCAGAGTCCCTCCTCCCAGGATAGTGATTAAAGATGAGGAAGAATATTTTGTAGCACACATCTGAATGAAACCTCCAAAAACGAAGAGAGAAAGAAAAGTTAGAGAGTAGTTAGAAAAATTGAAAAATATGCTCTGAGCAGGGAAAAGTTCAAAAATCCCAATAGTGAATTCAGATTGAATGAGTTTCTTTTTCGGGGCCAGGATTCCCAAAAGTTCAAGTGGCAAACTGATAGATTTGATAGGTCAGGGGACCCCAAGGCTCATCTAAAAGTTTTTCTTAGCATCGCCAAGCCATGGCAACTTGCGGACAACCAGATGGGGCAAGCCTTCATGTTAACCCTATCAGAACCAGCATTCAGGTGGCTCACCCAGTTAGAGTCATCCCAGACCCAGAATTGGACAACAGTGTTGAAAGCCTTCACCAAGCAGTATTCATATAACATCGAAGTGGATGTGAAATGTCTGGAGCTTGAGACGTTGAGACAACAGCCTAAAGAAGGATTCACCGCCTTCATAATAAGATTTAGGGATAAAGCTGCCAAGATGGCAGACTGGCCTTCAGAAGCAAAACAAGTGGAGATGTTGATTGAGAACTTATCAAAGCCTTATTATGGTGTTCTTTACCACCAGCACATGTGTGGAAAACAGAATTCTGAGAGAGGCCCAGTATCAAGGATCTTCCTAAGATACAGGCAAGAATACTAGAGTTGAATGGGGAAAGGGCCCCGAAACTAATGTGATAGGCTTGGTCCAGCAGTCAGTCTCACCTATCACCTCTTCACAACCCTTTGTGATACAAGCAGATGCACCCTCTTAGAGGACTCCTCATCTAAGAAGGTAGTTTTCTGAATTGGGAATGCCAGTGACAGCAGTGTATGAGAAGCTAAAAAAACAAGGATTGCTAGGGACCATGGCCCCAAGAGTAATTAGCAACCCTCTTTCAGCTTGGTATAGAGACCATGAGTATTGTGCTTACCACACTCAGAAGGGGCACAACACTGAAAGATGCACGGGTGTACAACATGCAATTCAGGATTTAGAAGACAATGGGACCATTGAAGTCAAGGTCAAGCAACCTCCCAATGTCAACACTAATCCACTTCCCGATTATGTGAACAATCTAGATGAAGAAGCCACAGAAAGTGATTCCACTAATCTCATTATATCCAGAGCTCGGAGGAATCACATAAATGCCCACAGGAAAATCATGAGTCATAGGGCCAGAATCATGAGGACTCCTAAAAGGAAAGAGTCATTAGAAGAAGAATCAGAAGATCGGACTCCCACTGTTCATCCTTCCTCATCAATAGAAGAATCCGCCGTACTATATTGCCAACCTCCACCATACCTCCGGCCTCCACCATACTACTAACCTCCACTATATCATTAACCTTCACCACACCATCAAGGAGAAGGAATTTTCTAATTTTATCACGCCCAATTTTCATATCCTACCTCTCACATCACATCACATCACCTTCATACCATCCTACACATCACATCACCTTCACATCACCTTCAAACCATCCCTCATCACCTCATACCAATCCCATTCTCAACATTCGGTGTACAACCCAAAAGAAGGATGGACGGATGGGTACAATTGGAAGGATATGCTTGCATTATCAGACTCTCCAAAGATGACTTCGTCAATAGGATCAGTGAATGCTTTAGGAGAAGGCCAGGAGGGTGATCCCACTTCTCTAATTCAGCCCACTATATCTTTAGCGGACAATCCAGAGATAATTGAAGAAATCACAGATGATATTTTCAGAGCAATAACCGCATTGGCCATAGGGGAGCAGATTAAATAGTACACTTCCCTAATCCACATAGGGAGTGTTACAGAAGATGATGAATGAGATGAAGAATCAAGTGAGGGGAAAATCAGTGAAGAAGAAGATGATGAGGACGAGAGAAGATGAGAAAGATGGAGATGACTCTGATTCTCAAGATGATGATGAGCACCCCGACTAGGATGACTACCAGGGGCCTTAGCACAATGATAATGATAATGAATTAGGGTACTACTCACCTAGGGATCTGGGAGGATATTCTGTGTATACAATCAACGAGGATGACCGGATGGTTGATCCCACATATGCTATTTAGTCGGCATTCTCAATTCACATAGAAGGGGAAGATCCAACATCATATTTAGAAGATAGTGAAGGATATGAGATCACTTTGGAAGCAGAATTAAACCCTATAGAAGAACAGATGGCTTATATCTATAATCGTTTGATTGACATCAAACTCGAGGCAGATGAGATTGATCAAATGTTAGGTGAAGTAGCCATCAGTGAACAATGCTACACCGAGCAGTTGATGTTCCTTGAAAAAGCAGGAGGACATGCCACACTTGCAAAAATGATAGATACAGTAGTAGCACGACTCTCTAATGCAATCAAGAAGCTGTGAGCAAGGGCCGTTGATATTTACAGAGGGCCTTGACTTCCCACCCCTAACAGGGAAGAAGAATCAAAAGAAGAGAAGGATGATTCTATGGTAGGAATAATCACCATAATAGACAGTGATGATGAGGACCATTATCCCACAGAAATTATTGTGAAGAAATCAGTCAACATGATGGAGACCCGAAGTGGGAGAGATTACAAGGGCAAGGCCCTGGCAGTGGATCAATCAGAGGCCAATGAGGTCAGAACCAGGAGCTTGAAAAGAGAACCAGAGAATCCAATCTTGGCTTAGCTCAAGAAGTCCCAGGCTAATATCTCAATTTGGGGATTGTTAATGGCCTCCCCCACACACTGTGAAGCAGTCTTGAAGTCCTTCATAAATGTGTAAGTGCCAATCAAGATAGACCCGGTGCATCTCTCACACATAGTAGGAGTAACATATGTGGTGCAGTCATTGATGTTCTCCGACTCTAAACTCCCAAAAGGAGCCCAGCATAACCAAGCTCTTCACATCACAGTAGAATGTCTTGACAAGGTGGTTTCCCAGGTTCTTATTAACAATGGGTCAATTTTGAATGTTCTACCCTTGAGCTCGACAAAGAGTATTGGCATCAACCTAGAAGAAATGAGACCGACTACCCAAACCATATAAGCATATGATAATAATAGCAAGAGAAAAATCCTTGGCATCCTCGCCCTTGCCATAAAGATTGGCCTGGTGAAGTTTGATATTGATTTCCAAGTCATTGATATATCGGCATCTTTCAACATACTCTTGGGAAGGCTTGGTTACATCATGCGAAGGCAGTGTCCTCTAGTCTCCATCAGAAGATGAAGTTCATTCATGAAGGAAAGGTGATTACAGTAATCGGAGATGCCGAAGTGGTTAATACCTTAGCCAATATTGAAAATGGGGAAGAACAAGACCAAGAAGTTCAACTAAGTGGTTTTGAACTAGATGTAACTTGCATAGCCATTACCAAAAGAGGTTCCAAAGGAGAAAATCTCAGCTAACTATGAGGTCGTTTGGAGTTTGCCAATGAATCAGATGGTGAAGAATATGCAATATTTTCCTTGTATGGGATTAGGAAAATATCATCAAGGAGTTTCAAAGCATCCTAGTTTGGCAGTAAACAAAAGAAGGAGCGGTCTCAGGTACACTCCTCAATGGATATTTTATAAGAGAAGGAGAGGATTTCCCTTTCTACGAAAATGTGGAGCCATGGTTAGATGAAATCATTACAAACATGCAGCTAGGATTTGAAGTATTCTTCCAAGATGAGTTCGATTGGATGACTCATGAAGTAGAGCAACAGCAAATGCTAGTCAAAGAAAGTGATCAAGACAGTTGCATCACCAAAATAGAAGAAATTGCACTAATTTAAAATGGGCCTTCATCTAGTAACCCTACAATATTGATCCGATCAAAGGAGGCACCAAGTCTTCGAGTCCTCTTGAAAAGAGAATGGGAAAAGAAGATAAAGTTCACCTGGAGCTTACAACTTCCCATTGATTTGAAAAGCTACATTTGCTCCCTCCTACAAGAACTAAGAGCCCAAAAGCTACATGAGCTCAAGCCTCATCCTTTTAGAGGAAGAAGTGCATATGCAAAGCAAAGAAAAGCACAAAGAATGATGGTTTGCATGTATTGTGCCTAAATCAACTGCAACGGGAAGGTCCATGAAGGTGGTCAAAGATGTGGCCGAGGCACCAGGATGGCATCCCTCAAGAAAAGATGGACTATATAAAAAGAGGATTGAGCAGTCTCCACTAATCCTCACCGCTCAAAAAGTTTGGCTTCCAAGAGCATATGGTTAATCAGCTGATATTTATGAAGAAGTAGGCACCTATCTAGAAGAAACATTACACCATTGAAGAAATAGCAACAACTTTCTCAGAAGGAGAAGAAGGCCCTTTACCACATCTCCTCATCCATTGAGCCACTGAACTGCTCCTGAATTGGACTAGCATTGAGAAGACTTCAAGTTTACTCATGTTATCGAGTCAACCAACCTAAATACCACTGACAAAAGCATCAAATCAGTTGTCAAGTCTGTAGTTGAGTCTATTGTTTATGATTTCGTGTCAGCCTCCCCTCTCGAGGTGAGTCCAGAGTTTGTGTATGTCGAGTCTGTTACTTCTTCTTTCATGAATGAAATTTTTGATTTCGAGTATGACTTGCCTCCTTTTCTGATGATGATCTTAATAAATATCAAGAGTTAATAAAACAATGAAAATCAAAGAAATCCCAATCCATCTATGAGGATACCCAAGTTATTAACCTAGGAACTGACCAATGCCTTCAAGAGGTAAAAATTGATACCAACCTAGATGACGAAGAAGCATAACAGATGATTAGTCTTTTGAAGAAGTTTGCCAAAGTCTTTGTTTGGTCTTATGAGGATATGCCTAGTATAGACCCTGATATTTTGCAACATCGATTGCTGACCTATCCTGGGGCAAAACTGGTAAAGCAGAACCTTTGAAAAATGCGGCCAGAATGGAGTGAAAAGATCAGAGAAGAAGTTGTAATGCAGTGGAATGCAGAGTTTCTACAAGTGATAAAATACCCCCAATGGTTGGCTAACATAGTACCAACGCCAAAGAAAGATGGCAAGGTACAGATTGCGTAGACTTCCGAGATCTTAACAAAGTAAGCCCTAAAGATGACTTCCTATTACCTCACATTGATGTATTGGTCGAAAACACAGTGGGGCATGCTTTGTTATTATTTATGGATGGATTCTCAGGATACAATCAAATAAGAATGCACCTTTTGGACTGAAGAATGTTGGGGCAACTTATCAGAGAGCAACTACGGCCATATTGCACGACATGATGAATAAAGATGTGGAAGTCTATGTGGATGACATGATAGTGAAGTCGAAAGATCGACAAGGACATATTCCCACGTTAAGGCGATTCTTTGAAAGGATCAAGAAGTATCAGCTAAAGTTGAATCCTTAGAAGTGTGTATTCGGGGCAACAGAAGGAAATTTGTTAGGTTTCTTGGTGAGTAAAAGAGGTATTGAAGTCAACCCTATCAAGATCAAGGCAATTCAAAAAATTCCCACACCTCAGACTGATAAGAAAATACGAGAATTTTTGGGTCACATCCAGTACATCAACAGATTCATAGCTCAGTTTGACTATAATTTATGAACCAATTTTCAAGCTGCTAAAGAAGGATCAGCCCACAGAATGGAATGACTAATGCCAACAAGCTTTTGATAACCTTAAGAACCCACCAGTATTGACACCACCGGTGGAAGGAGAACCACTTCTATTGTACCTCTCCGTAGGAGAACATTCCATAGGCTCATTGTTTGCACAGAAGGAAACAGAAAAGGGGGCAGAGCATGCCATATATTACCTCAGTAAGAAGTTCTTGGATTATGAGACATGGTACACATCTTTGGAAAGAACTTATACTGCATTGATTTGGGCAACGAAAAGGTTGTGACACTACATTATAGCTTATCCGGTACGTTTGATTTCAAGGATGGATCCAATCAAGTAAGTCTTTAAGAAACCAGCCCTAACAGGAAGGATGGCCTATTGGCTACTTTTTCTATCAGAGTTTGACATCACCTATGTTACTCAGAAGTCTATCAAGGGGCAAGCTATATCCGATCATTTGGCTGTACACCCTACCAAAGATGGAAGGCCCTTGAAAGATGCCTTTTCTGATGAAGAGATCACACCAATAGAAGAAGAAGACACAGTTAACAAATAGCAGTTGTTCTTTGATGGAGCGGCTAATCAAAAGGGTGTGGTGCAGGAATATTGCTTGTCACTCCTGACGGCCTTTATTTACCTTCATCATTCTGCCTCGATTTCCCCTGTACCTACAATATTATTGAATATGAAGCTTGTGCTTCAGGACTAGAAACGGCCCTAACTATTGGAGTGAAAAAGATCAAGGTATCTGGAGATTCATCCATTGTCATTTGTCAGACACAAGAAAAATGGAAGACTAGAGATGAAAATCTAAAGCCATATCAAAAACATTTGGAAGAGGTGATTGAACACTTTGAGAAGATCTAGTTCGAATACTTCCTGAGAGATAACAATAGGTTTGCTAATGCCCTTGCAACCTTGGCTTCCATGATAGAATGCAATCCTATGGCTAGGGTCCGACCATTCTTGGTAGAATAAAGAAGTAGGCGCATTTATTAGAATTCAATGAACTCTCTCACTATGGATGGTCGATGTTGGTTTGTTCATATAGTGGATTTCATCAGAGAAAGGAAGTACAGAGCAACTGACAGAGAAAAGAAGTTTCTAAGGAGATATGCCACCCAATTTATTCTTCAAGAGGATTTGTTATACAAGAGATCCTATGGCTTAATACAATTGTGTGTTGAAGAGGCGCAAGCAGCAACAATCATGGAGGAAATTCATCAAGGCCTTTGTGGACCTTATATGAATGCTAAGATGCTAGCTAAGAAGATTCTCAGGCTAGGATACTATTGAACAATGGAAGCAAACTGTGTAGGGTTTGTCAAAAAATGTCACAAATGTCAAATATTTTCCAACATCATACATATCCTGCCAATAGAATTGCACACGCTCAGTCCTTCTTAGCCATTCTCTACTTGGGGCATTGATAATATAGGAAAGGTCACAAGTTCATCTTAGTAGCCATTGATTATTTCACCAAATGGGTAGAAGTTTGGTCATATGCAGTCCCCACATCTGCTAAGGTGGCAAAATTCATCCAAAAAAATATCATTTCCCGATATGGAGTACCTTAAGAGTTGATATCGGATCAAGGATCACATTTCTGAGGCAAAACTGATAAAATATACACAAAGTTCGGTATCAAAATTCATCACTCTACCACCTACTGGCCACAGACCAATGGGGCAGTAGAAAGATCTAACAAGAACATCAAGGTGATCCTACAGAAAATAACTGAAACATACAAGGATTGGGCGGATAAGTTACCACTTGCTTTGTGGGCATATCGAACTTCTGTATGATCCTCGACAGGGGCAACTCCTTTTTCTTTGGTATATAGGGTTGAGGCGGTTTTACCCGTGGAAATCCTAGTATCATCCCTAAGGGTGTTTCTTGATAGTCAATAACCTGAAGGAGAGTGGGTTCAGGTCAGACATGATGAGCTTAACTTTCTCGATGAAAGGCGTATGAAGGCCATGGATAATATGAAGAAATATCAATTGAGAATGGCAAGGGCCCTCAACAAGAATGTGAAGCCCCGTCACATAGAAGAGGGTGAACTTGTTCATCAAGAATAAAGAGCCCCAATTCATGACCCAAGAGAGATATTCAGGCTCAATTGGAGTGGCCCATTCACTGTCAAAGAGATTCTACTAGGCAAAGCTGTAAAACTCATAGACCACAATGGTTAAGAAACACCCAGACTGGTCAACATGGATCAACTCAAGAAATATTATATCTAATAGGATGAATAGCCCGAACTACGTCAGACTTGATTCCTCTCAAGGGATACGTAGGCAACTTGACATGTGCAAGTGCATTCTCAACAATCTCAAGGCAATAAATTAGTTCCTAATTAATAATCAAGGTACTTTAAAGATCATCATAGCTTGTGTCCCCCCCAAGAATCGCCATTTGGCATGCAAGGCCATTAGGTATCTATCCTTCACCTATCGTTCCATCAAATTCTTATCCAAGATTCTATCCCCTAAGAATCGCCATTTGGCATGCAAGGCCATTAGGTATCTGTCATTCACCTATAGTCCTTTAAATTCTTATCCAGGATTCTATCCCCCAAAAATCACCACCCAGCACCAGTTTATTAAGGCCATCTTATTCCCCATCCTTGATTAGTTAAAAAAAAGACTTGATGCAACAGTGGTAAAGGTTTGGTTGTGTCAGTAGTTAATGATTAATGCTTTGAAAAATCATCACATCTTCTCTTTGTTTGTAACTACAGGATAATTCATGGGTTCCTTGGATGAGACATTGAGGAAATGGACCTTGGACATGAGCAATAGTGGCACCAAGACTACTAGAATCCATGAACATGTCAATGCTCAGCCAAATTGAGTGCGTTGAGCTACATCACAATCTACTCCGACAAGTGCCTCAGCATTAGGATGCCGATCTTTATGTGTTTCAATTTGGATTGGTTGAAATCTATCCCACTCTTAAGGAATTCCGATTTTATATGTTATCTCCACCTAAGGGCAAGTTGATTCGACTATCCTTGAAAAAGATCACTCATAAGGGATTCAAGACTTTTTCGGATGGGAAAAGGAGGAAATAAAGAAATTCATCAGATATAAAAAGATTGATATTCTGAAGGTGGCTAGGATCTTCATTCAGTATCTACCACTGGGGAGAATCCATTAACAAAGATCACAAAATGCTTACCTTTTGTGCATGATAGCTCGCTATGTTCTCTGAACTCCGGGGCATGGAGCACCAACTGTTCTAATAGAGGTGGTAAAGTAATTGAAGAAAGGAGGAGATATCATTCCTATAGTCCTTGCAGAGACATTTAAAGGATTTGATGGCATGAGCCATAGCCACCTGTTTGGACTTGATCATTATCATGGAAGTCCCACCATTTTCCAATTCTGGCTACTTGATAAGTTGAAGCTGAACAGGCCATTGAATAGAGGCCAACTCGGGGCTCTTGGTTACTAAAAAAGGAGGGAAGCCCCAGAATTCAAACTCATTGATGATTGGAAAGGCTACTTAACAGGAAGAACTACAAAGGACATTGTATGGAAATGCCTAGGGAGGCCACAAGAAGATTTTCTGATGAAGACCCCTAGCTACAATTACGTCAAGTTGATGGGATTGACTCACACATCCTTTTATTTGCCTACATACATCAACTGACAATATGAGATCGAGGCGATGGACCCAGAGGAGTTAGTGAACTTTTACCCACCCGAAGAGTTATCTCCCTGTGAGAGTAGCAGCCGAAAATGGACTCATGCATAGTCAATTTTGTCATCTCTCCTCTCTCTTTCATCTCTTTTATGTGGAACATTCCTATTCCACATGCATGGCTAGGTTATCACACATATGTATATTAACTGAATTTAAATGATTATATACACTAAAACAAAGTCAATATAAAGTCTACATCATGCTAATTTGGGTAAGAAATTATACCTGAGCTTGACCCCTGTTTCAGGTGAAGAGGGGTGGGCCCTTGATTAGTACTAGCTCGGACTGTCTTTCAGATTATCCTGGCTCAAGGAAAGATGGTTTTGATTATGATGGTATGCGGACAGAGTTCCGGCTAGAAACAGCTACGTTTGGGTTCAGACAGAGCTTCGGCTAGGGAAGGCTATTTCTGGATTTGGATTCGAACAGAGCTTCGGCTAAGGAAGGCTATTTTTGGGCTCAGGATGAGGTGGCATTCCGGCAGAGCTTTTGGTAGGGATAGGCTAGGGGAGGGCTAGGTTGAGGTGGCACTCTAGCAGAGCTTCTGTTAGGGAGGCTAGGGGAGGGCTAGACTGAGGTGGCACTTTGGCAGAGCTTCTGTTGGGAATAGCTCTTTCTGAAAAGATTCTAGGGCACTCAGACAGGGCTTCCGCTAGGAAATGCTATTTTTGGAAAGAAACGGATTGACCTAAAAATGGATTGAAGATCCCAAAGCCCCGAAGAACACTTTATAGATCCAAACAGAGCTTCGGTTCTTGACAAAGATCTCTTCGTAGACCTGAAGAACCTCAAGGGGGAGGTTAAGAACATACTATTTTTGGAAAAAACTGGATTGGACTAAGAACTTGGATTGAAGATCTTCAAAGTCCTGAAGAACACTTCGAAGATCCGAACAAGATTTTGGATCTTGACGAAGATTGCTCTGAAGACCCGAAGAAAATCAAGAGGGGGAGGGGAGGAGGAGAGAGGATTTTACTACTATGGAGTGAGGTGGGGTTGTTTGGTGTGTAAAATCCAGAGGGGGTATTTATAGGTTTTTCGGACCAATGAGAAGGAAGGAGAATTTTTACCCAACGGGCAAACGAGGGCTCTTGGACTAAAATAGGTGAAGCGGGCTTTTATCCAATGGGTAAAATGGGTTCTTGGATTAAAATGGGTGAAGCGGCCATCTATCCAATGGGTAAAAGGGGGTTTTTTCAGAGAGAGAATTCTTAGCCAAAAAGTAGGATTTTGGTCTCAAGTGGGTGAAGAGGAAATCTCTTCACCTACTGGGCCAGCAGAAAACCAATCCCGACCATTGACAACGGCGCCCAAGATTAGGCCGAAGTGGATAGGGCATATCAGTATGGGAGGGCAGGAAATGTGCACAAAGTGTGCGGGCAATGTCATGGGTGTGCGACATCACACAAGCTGGTTGGGGTAGCGGGTATGGGTAGCAAGCATGGCCAACAACCATGGGCTGGCAGTAGCAGGCATTGGTGTGGGCTGCAGTATGCATAGGCGCTGGCTATAGCCAGAGGGGTGCCGGTCATGGCCAATAGGGGCAAGAGTCATGCCCAGAGGGGGCGCGAGCTGGGTATCAAACATGGGCCATATGCTACAGTCATGGGTAGCTGCCATGTGCTACAGCCAAGGGCAACAGCCATGTGCTATAGCCATGGGCAGCAGCCATGGCCAACAAGTATGCACTAGGCAGCAGTCATGGCCAGTAGGTATGCACTAGGCACCATCTAGAACGCGGCATGCGTGCGGGCTAGCGCACTAGGCCAGCGAGCGTAGAGCGCTCGCGATTATGAATTTTTTTGGCGACGATCACTAGAGATCTGACAGTCTGATTTTGAAGGACTATATATTGTCAAAATTGTATTTTCGAGCATTATCCATCCGTATGGTCATCTTGACCAGATTCCTTCTTATATAGAAAGTCAAAATTGGACCATCTCCTCTCCCACGTGGGGTATCCAGGGTTTCTAGGTAGGGGAATGTTTTCAGGTTATCTGGGTAGGTAGGGATGAATTTTAGTGTATTTGGATAGGTAGGGGATGAATTTTAGGGTATTTGGGTAGTTAAAAATTTTTCTAGGTTTCCCACAGTCTTGCCAGTGTGCGCTACATACGTACGGGAAAATGTAATTTTCTAGCAACTATCGCGGGAGATCCAACAGTTTGATTTTGACAGGCCATATATCTTCAGAATCATATTTTCGAGCACTATCCATCTGTATGGTCATCTTGACCAGATTCCTTCGTATATAAAAAGTCAAAATTAGACCCTCTTCTCTCCTGCATTGGGGTTTCTAGGGTTTCAGGTAGGGGAGCGTTTCCATCATCATCTCTATTGATCGGAAGCCTCATCCAAGATCCACATTTCATCATAGCCAGAGGAGGGTGACAAAAGTGGGTGTCTACAGAATACCCCTCTTTGGTTGAGGCCTATACCAACGGCAGAAGGACAAAGAAAAGAATGACCACATTTTTGTCACCAGGAGCATGTATTGTCGTCATCTTGCTCATTTATGACGTAGTTGAAAAATGCAACAAATAATATCTCTCAACCTTTTAGAGTTTTAGGACTTACTTGGGCTACCGATTGTGGGAAAGGAATTGCTGCTCTTCCAATCCTGTAAAAAATGTTAGTACTTTGATCTTTGACTTTTCCTTAGATGGGCTTCACATGTGCCAATTCAAGGAATGTGGTCTCTATGCTGGGTCTTTCAAACCAATCTGGACTATCTGGGACCGATGGTTACAAGAAAGAAATTCATTGCTCTTCCAATCTTACAATAATTAAAAATATTTGATTCTTGGATTTTCCTTAGCTGGGCTTCACATATGCCAGTTTGGGGAATTGATAATGAGATCGGGCCACTTGAAACTGATTCAAAGAGATTAGGCCACCTGGGGCCGGGTTAATGGTATTGGGCCACCTGGGGCCGAACAAATGATATGACGCCACCTGGGGCCGGGTCAATGCAATGGGGCCACTAGATCCAGGTCAATAAAATTGGGCCACCTGGGGCTGGGTCAATGCAATGGGGCCACCTAGGTCTAGGTCAATAAATTGGGCCACCTGGGGCCAGGTCAATGAAATTGGGCCACCTGGGGCCAGGTCAATGAAATTGGGCCACCTGGGGCCAACTCAATGAAATTAGGCCACCTAGGGCCAGGTTAATGAAATTGGGCCACCTGAGGCCGGGTAAATGCAATTGTTTCTCTTCTTGATTTTTGGTTCTTTGATTTGGAATCTTGCTCTTTGCTTTTGATTTAGAATCTTACTTTCTAATCTTGAATTTTGACCAATAGAAATTTGACCTCTACTTTCCTCTTTTTCATGTGATATAATTTTCACCTACCACATGAATTTGAATTTTACCTCCCTTTTGATTTTCACTTTCCACTTTTCATGTGAATAATTTCCACCTACCATATAAATTTTTACCTTTCCTTTGAACTTTTACTTCCCATGTGGCATAATTTGAACTACCACCAAAATAATTTTGAATTTGGTATTTGGTAGTAAGAAACCTTGATTTGCACCTTGGATTTGGAATCTCAAAACTTTTTTTTTTCTTTTGAAAATATTCCTATAAAATGCCCCCCCCTCCTTGTCCATTCCTCATTCTAACTTTTCTAAGTGAAGTGAGTGTGTTTGAGTTTCTGGAACCTTCAGGTTTTTCTTGAAGTTCTCCATCTTGTTCTTGAAGTTCTTCATCTTGCTCTTAAAGATCTTCATCTTGTTCCTGAGGGAGGAATCATTTGGAGAATTTGATATTCTTGTGATTTTGGAAAATATGGCTGAAAGAAGAAAGAGAAAGACTTGTGGAGAGATCCAACTTGAGAGTTGTAGTAGTTCTTCCCACAGGGATGAGGGCCTAGCCGATTGGTACTCTGGGCAGACTCTGAATAACAATCAGAACCACATTTGCAACTCCGTATGGGGTTCTTGGGTAAGTCTTTACATTTTATTCATTATTTTGATCATCTTTTATTCTTGTTTTGTTTTTTCTTTTCTTTCTTCTTTTTTTTTTTCAATATTGTTTTTATATTTTTTATTTCCTTTATTTTCATTAGCATGAGGGGAGGGAACCACCTACCTTGGCCCTGTATGGCTATCCGAACATGGTTCAGTCATGGTACAGGATACTTCCTCGTAGAGTGAGGGAGATAGTTGATGCATCATACCTATGCCGATTAGCCCTTGTAGAGACTCAAAAGTTCAATCCAACACTGGTGGGGGCCCTGATGGAGCGTTAGTGGCCAAGTACTCATTCCTTTCATCTGCCTATTGGTGAGATCACCATCATGCCCTTGTGCTTCTATACCTCGTCAGGCGTCTCATTCGGGGGTAGACCCATGACCCTAACCAAGATTCTGACTGTCAGGGAGTTCGCAGACCTGATGGGCATTACCATTGTGGCTGACCAGACACTTATCCATCTAGGGGTGATCAGTGCCCGATGGTGGAAAATTGGTTTGTGGGTGAACCCAGACAACATGGCACAGGTGGCCCATTCTTTCTTGCTGTTTGTCGTGGGTAAGTGTCTTTTCAGTGACCTTCGAGGGGGGGTAGACGTTTGCCTGGTGTTCTTCTTCCAAGATCTTTGGTCTGTAGATTCTTGGGACTGGGGTAGGGCCACCTACACATATCTCCTGTGGACCCTAGACTTGCTGTCATATGGAGACCGAGGTCTCAAAGGAGCAGGCTTCATACTCCAAGTAATTTTCCTCCTTGTACCCATTTTCTTTCATTCATTTGGATTGCACTTTCTTACTTTAATCTCTTGAAAACAACCCTGGTGCTTTGAGCACTTGGAGACTATAGCTCCCAGACTGAGGGATCCTTAGGCATTCTTCTTCCCTATAGCCACGAGGTGGGGAGACAATCAGGTGATTAGGGCTAGGTGCATCCTCGGGGGACCACCGCTCGTTCTCTTTTGAATGATGTCATTAAGGTATGCCATATTTGACATTGAAATTCCTTTTATCTTGTGTTGTACTTACTTTTCCTTGGATTTGCTGGTCACTTGGGGACCATTCCAGTGCCTCATATTTCCAGATTTTGAAGGAGTCACATTGGCTAGACACTTATCTAAGAATCGAGTCCTTTTTCATGGCATATGGGGCCACGTCTGGTATCTGGGAGAGAGAGTAGTAACCCAGTGGTCAGATGTCGAGTCACACTTCTCTCCCGGTCTTCCTCCACCCACTATGCACTGTCCAGAGATCATCCCTGCTGACGAGATGGAGAGTTTAGCTGATGGAGTATGGAATGACTCATTTTTTGACCAGGGATAGAGACTATAGAGCCTTCCTAGCGGAAGAGACAGTGTGCACCCCTCTTGGTCCTAGTGGTCCAGTGGTATGTTGCCCTTTCTTTAGTATTTCCTTTAAATTCTTTCTTATTTTGGCCTTGACTGATGTTCTCTTAGGGGAGAGTGCGACGTGTAGTCCCTTCTATTGTTTGGTCGCACATCAGTGCTATTGATCCTTCATAGGCGGGGCCCTCTACTAGTGCAGGTGGGTCCCTCAGAGTTGCAGCATCCCCTTCCTTGACTTCCCTGCTTGGAACTATCCCAACGCGGCCAACCCCAGTCTCCCTCATCTTCTGGAGCGGAAGACAAATGTCGACGCTTCCCTTGGGTTGCCCATTCCTTATGACTATGTGAGTATCTGATCATCCTTCAATTGACTCTTTACTTCATCTAGCTGATATGCTCTTTCTTAGGTGTTTCAGAGGTTTATTCTGAGATCAGGAGGATGCATTATGGCCTATGCGGGACGATTGTTGCCAAGGTATTTCCTATTTTTTTCTTTTTCCTTTTGCCCTTCTTCTTTCATTATTCTTCTTCTTGATCCTTTCCTATATTCCTTAGGATGGGATAATTGCCACCTTCGAGAGCCAAGTTAGTTCCCACGAGCAGGAAATTGCACAGCGGGAAGCACTGATTTAGGATATGACACAAAAGCTAGAGCAGGCTGGGCTAGAATCCGCTGGTTCCTCGATATTCCATGGAGATGATTCAAAGTATGGTTCAGATGATGACTTTTGACACATAACGGTTTGTTCTTGTATTTCCTCTAAACACAAACATATGTATATTTTTCTTTTTCTTTTTCTCTCCCCTTATTTGTTCACCATTTTATTTTAGCATTTTATGAATGAAAACCTATCTTTGGTACAAAGAATATCTTTTCTTTTTTGTTTTTTTTTTTACAAAGTGCAGGCATAATCAATTCTATAACTAGAATAATCGGGATAACATGACAATCCAAATACATATTCATTCTATTACCAAGTGAATTACATGAAAAAGGGAACAATTTTCCTACCATAGATAGGATAGGTGAGTAATAAGGTGGGGAGACAACTATTGTGGTGGGTGAAAGTTCACTAACTCCTCTGGGTCTGTCACCTCGAGCCCATATTGTCGGCTGATGTACATAGGCAAATAAAAAGAGGTGTGAGTCAATCCCATCAACCTGACATAATTGTAGCCAGGGGACTTCATTAGAAAGTCTTCCTATGGTCTCCCTGGGCAACTCTATGTGATATCTTACACAGTCCTTTCCTTCAGGTACTTCTCCCAGTCAATGATAAGGTTGAATTCCGGAACTTCCCTCTTATCCTGGTAGCAAAGAGCTTCGAGTGTCTTGGTTAACTTCAACTTCTCAAGGAGCCACATCTAAAAAATAGCAGGCCTCCCTTGATAATGATCTAGTTCAAATCTGTGGCCATGGCTCATGTCTTCGAATCCTTTAAGTGTTTTTGCAAGAACCATAGGGATGATGTCTCCTCCTTTCTTCAATTGTCTTACCACCTCAATGAGAATAGGCGGTGCACCACGCCCAGGAGTTTGGAGGACATAGCGATCTTTCATGCAAAGTAAATAAGTATCTTGTGATCTCTATTGATGGATTCCTCCTATTGGTAGATATTGGATGAAGATTTGGGCCACCTTCATAATGTTAATCTTCCTGTACTTGACGAATTGCTTCATTTCCTCTTCTTTCCAACTGAAGAAGCCCTGAATTTCCTCTAAATAATCTTTCTTCAAAGATGGTTGGAATAACCTACCTTTGGGTGGGGATAACGTACAAACCCAAAATTCTTCGAGAGTTGAGTAGATTTTAACCAATCCAAACCAAAATATATGCAAATTGGCATCCCAATGTTGAGGCATTTTCCAGAGTAACTGTTGATGTAATTTCACACACCCGATCTGACTGAGGATATTCATGGATTCCAGTAATCCCGACGCCCTCATGTTTATATCCAAGGTCCATTTTCTTAATGTCTCATTCAACGAGCTCATGAATTAAACCATCACAAACACAAGAGATATGATGATTTATCAAAGCTTTACTCATTAGCTAATGACTAAAACAAGCCTTTACCACCGCTGCATAAGGCTCTTTTTTTTTTTTTTTTGTTGACTGATCAAGGATGGGGAATGAACTGGCCTTGATAAACTGGTGCTGGGTGGCGATTTTCCTTTATGGGATGGAATCCTGGATAAGAGTTGACGGACCAATGGGTGGATGACCGATACCTAATGACCTTTTATGCCAAATGGCGATTCTTTGGGGATAAAATCCTGGACAAGAAGTGACGGACCAATGGGTGGATGATAGATACCTAATGGTCTTTCATGCCAAATGACGATTCTTGGGGAACACAAACTATGATGATCTTTTAGGATACTTTGATTATTAATCGAGGAACCAATTTATTGTCATTAGATGGTTGAGACTGCACTTGCACATGTCAAGTTGCCTATGTATCCCTTAAAAGGAATCAAGTCTGTCGTAGTTCAGGCTCTTCACCCTTTCAGACATAATATTTCTTATGTTGATCCATGTTGACCAATCCGGGTATTTCTTCGCCATTGTGGTCTATGAGTTTCACAGCTTTTCCTGGTAGAATTTCTTTGACAGTGAATGAGCCGCTCCAGTTGGGCCTAAATTTTCCTCTTGGGTCATGAATTAGGGCTCTTTGTTCTCGAAGAACAAGTTCACCCTCCTCTATGTGGCGTGGCTTCGCATTCTTGTTAAAGGCTCTGGCCATTCTCAGTTGATATTTTTTAAATTATCCATGGCTTTCATGCGCTTTCATCGAGAAAATTAAGCTTGTCATTTCTAGCCTTCACCCACTCTCCTTCAGGTAGCTAACTATCAAGAAGCACCCTTGGGGATGGTACCAGGATTTTCATGGGTAGAACCACCTCAACGCCATATACCAAAGAGAAAGGGGTGGCCCCTGTCGAGGATCGTACAAAAGTCCAGTATGCCCATAAGGTAAGGAGTAACTTATCAGCCCAATCCTTATGTGTTTCTACCATTTTCCGCAGGATGACTTTGATGTTCTTGTTGGCTGCTTCTACTATCCCATTGGTCTGCGACCTGTAAGTGGTAGAGCAATGCCTTCTGATACTAAACTTTGTGCAGATTTTATCAGTCTTGCCCTAGAAATGGGATCCCTAATCTGATATCAATTCTTAAGGTACTACGTATCAGAAAATGATATTTTCTTGGATAAATTTGGCTACCTTAGCAAACGTGAGGATCGCATTGGACTAAGCTTCTACCCACTTGGTGAAATAATCATGGCTACCAAAATGAACTCGTGACCATTGGATGCTTTGGGGTTGACCTTTCTAATGATATTGATGCCCAAAGTGGAGGATGGCCAAGGTGAACTGAGCGAATACAACTCTGTCGGCGGGATATGTATGATGTTGTCAAATATCTGACACTTGTGGCATTTCTTGACAAAGTCCACACAATCTGCTTCCATGGTGTTCCAGTAATATCCTAGCTTGAGGATCTTCTTATATAACATCTTGGTATTCATGTGGGGTCTACAAAGACCTTGATGTATTTCCTCCATGAGGGTTGTAGCTTGTTCCTCATCTATATACAACAACTGTATTCCATCATAAGATCTCTTGTATAACAGATCTTCTTGAATAATAAACTAGGTGACATATCTTCTCAGAAACTTCTTTTCTCTGTCAGTTGCTTCAACTGGATACTTCCTTTCCCTGATGAAATCCACTATGTGAGTGAACCAAGACATACCATCCGTAGTCAAAGCGTTCACCGAATTCTAATAAATGGGCCTACTTCTTTGTTCCACTAAGAACGTAGAACCCTAGTCATAGGGTTGCATTCTACCATGGAGGGCATCAGCAAACCTATTGTTATCCCTCTAAAAGTACTCGAACGAGATCTTCTCAAAGTGTTCAATCACCTCTTCCAGATGTTCTTGATATGGCTTCAACTTTTTATCTCTGGTTGTCCATTTTCCCTGTGTCTGGTAAATGACGATAGATGAATCACCATAAACCTTGATCCTTTTCACTCTAATAGTCAAAGTAGTTTCGAGCCCCAAAGCACAAGCTTCATATTCGACAATATTATTGGTACAGGGGAAATCGAGACGAAATTATGAAGGTAAATAAATGCCGTCAGGAGTGATAAGTAATATTCCTGCACCACATCCCTTCTGATTGGCTACTCCATCAAAATATAACTGCCATTCATTAATTGTATCTTTCTTCTTCTATCGTTGTGATTCCTTCATTAAGAAAGGCATCATCTTGTAACAATAGGTTCCCCATGGGGTGGTGAAAGCTATCTTCTCATGATCTTCTAGGTGCATGCTTATTTGGTTGTATCCCGAGAATCCATCCATAAATAATAACAAAGCATACCCAGACGTATTATCCACCAATACATCAATGTGAAGTAATGGGAAGTCATCTTTAGGGCTCACTTTGTTAAGATCTCGGAAGTCCACACACATTCATACCTTACCGTCTTTCTTTGGTACTGGTACAATGTTGGCTAACCATTGGAGGTACTTCATCATTTGTAGAAATCCCGCATTCCACTGCTTCACAACCTCTTCTCTGATCTTTTCACTTCATTCTGGCCGCATTCTTTGGAGCTTCTGCTTTACCGGTTTTACCCCAGGGTAAGTCAATAATTGATGCTGCACGATGTTGGGGGTCAATACTAGGCATATCCTCATAAGACTAAGCAAAGACCTCGGTGAATTCCTTTAGAAGACTAATCATCTATTATGTTTCTTCGTCATCAAGGTAGTAGCAATTTTTACCTCTCGAAGGCATTGGTTGGTTCCTAGATTAATAACCCGAGTATCCTCACGGATGGGTTGGGCTTTCTTTGGTTTGCTTTGTTTTAATGATTCTTGATATTTATTAAGATCATCATCAGAAAAAGGAGGCAAGTCATACTCGGAATCAAAAATTTCATTCATGAAAGGAGTAACAAACTCGACATACAAGGACTTTGGACTCTCCTCAAGAGGGGAGGCAGACACGGAATCATAAACAACAGACTCAACTACAAACTTGGTAACTGGCTTGATGCTTTTGCCAGGGGTATTCAGGCTGGTTGACTCAATAGTATGAGCAAACTTGAAGTTTTCTCCAATGCTTGTCTAGTTTAGGAGCGGTTCAGTGCCTTGATGGATGAGAAGTTGTGGCAAAGGGCCTTCTCCTTCTGAGAAAGTTGCACTTCTCAGAAGGATGGATGCCTACTTCTTCACAAATACCAACTGATTAACCTCGTGCTCTTGAAAATCAAATTTTTTGAGGGGTGAGGATTGGTGGAGACTGCTCAATCCTCTTTCTATAAAGTCCATCTTTTCAAACCTATTGAGGGATGCTATCCCGGTGCCTCAGTCACATCTTTGACCACCTTCATAGACCTTTCCATTGCAGTTGATTCAGGCACAGTACATGCAAACCATCATTCTTTGTGCTCTTCTTTACTTTACATATGCACTTCTTCCTCTAAAAGGATGAGGCTTGAGCTCATGTAGCTCTTGGGCTCTTGGTTCTTATAGGAGGGGGCAAATGTAACTTTTCAAATCAATGGGAAGGGGCAGAGTCTAGGTGACCCTTATCTTCTTTTCCCATTCTCTTTTCAAAAGGACTCGAGGACTTGGTGCCTCCTTTGATTGGATTAATGTTGTAGGGTCACCAGAGGAAGACCCAATCTCAATCAGTGCAATTTCTGCTATCCCAGTGATGCAACTTTCTTGATCACTTTCATTGACTAACATTTTTTGTTGTTCCACTTCATGAGTCACCCAGTCGAACTCGTCTTGCAAAAATACTTCAAACCCTGGTTGCATCTTTGTAGCGGTTTCATCAAAACATAGTTCCAAATTTCCGTATTAAGGGAAATCCTTTCCTTTCACAAAATACCCATTGAGAGTAGGATAGTAAGAGACAGATATCTTCCTAGTCATCCTCAGCACTTTATATCCTTTGACGGATGGAGGAGTGTATCCGAGACCATTCTTCCCTTTGTTCACCACCAAACTAGGCTGTTTTGGAACACCTTAATGCTATTTCCCTACCCTTGTGCCAGAAAAATATTACATATTCTTCATAGTTAGCTGGGGTTTCCTCCTTTGGAACTTCTTTGGCAATGGCTGTGCAAGTTGTGTCTAATTCAAAACCACTAAGTTGGACTTTCTGGTCTTATTCTTCCCCATTTTCAATGTTGGCTAAGGTATTAACCACTTCGGGATCTCTGGCTACTGTGATCACCTTCTCTTTTTGAATGAACTTCATTTTTTGATGGAGACTAGAGGACACTGCCTTCGCAGGATGCAACCAAGGCCTTCCCAAGGGCATGTTAAAAGCCACCAGTATATCAATGACTTGAAAATCAATATCAAACTTCACTAGGCCAATCTTTATGGCAAGGGTAAGGATGCCAAGGATCTTCCTCTTAGATTTATCATATGCCCGTATGGTTTGAGTAGTTGGCCTCATTTCTTCTAGGTTGATTCTAATACTCTTTTTGATCTAAAGGGTAGCACATTCAAAGCGGACCTGTTGTCAACAAGAACCTGGGGAACCACTTTGTCAAGACATTCTATTGTGATGTGGAGAGCTCGATTATGCTAGACCCCTTTGGGAAGCTTTAAATCTGAGAACATCAATGATTGCACTGCATATGTTGCCCCAACTATATGTGCGAGATGTGTCAAATTTATCTTGATCAGCACCTGTACATTGGTGAGAGACTTCAAGATTGTTTCATGGTGTGTGGGGGATGCCATCAACAATCCTGAAATTGAGATATTCGCTTGGGACTTCTTGAGTTGAGCCAATATTGGGTCCTCTAGCTCTTTCTTTGCACTGCTAGTTCCGGCCTCATTAGTCCTTAACTGTTCTACTGCTAGAGCCTTGCCCTTGTAGTTGTTTCCACTTCTAGTTTCCATCTCATTGATAGGCTTCTTCACAATAATCTCTATGGGATAACAGTCTTCATCATCACTATTTGTTATGGTGATTATCCCTACCATAGGATCATCCACTTCTTCTGATTCCCCCTCCCTGCTTAGGGTGGGAAGTCGAGGTCCTCCAGAAATATCCACAGCCCTGGCTCGTAACTTTTTAACTACATTAGAAAGCTATTGGAATGCAGCATCTACTGCCTCTGTAAATGTGTCATCTGGCCCTATTTTCTCCAGATCATCCAACTACTCGTGGTAGTAACGATCACTAATAGTTACTTCACCCAACATGTTGTCAATTTCTTCCACTCTTTCCTGCATCCTCAATGTGTTGGAATATATTTCACACAACTTATCTTCCATTTCTAATGCAGAGTTATGTTCCTCCATATAGACTTGCATCGACTCTCCAGATTCTTCATCATTTTCTAAATCTGACGTAGAATCATCTCCTCCCATGCAAATGGGAGACTGAATGCCCTTGTTGGATCAACTATTAGATCATCATCACCGATAGCATAGATTGAGAAACATGTTTGGTGGTCTAGTGAGTAATATACTGACTCATCATCATTATCATTGTACCAAGGCCCTTGGTAGTCATCCCAGTCTGGATACCCAACATCCTCTTCTTCACTGGTTTTCCCCTCACTTGGTTCTTCATCAAATTCCTCTGGACCATCAAATTCTCCAGCATCTAAATGCTCATAGTATTTAGAGCATATGGATTGAAAGATTTCCATAGGGTTGGTCTTGACATCACTGGCCCGAAGTTGGACCAATCTTGATTCATCATCCTCTGTGCACTCCCTATGTGAATTAGGGAGATGTGTTCCTTGACCTATTCCCCTATGGCCAATGCGGTTACTGCTCTAAGAAGATCAACTGTTACCTCTTCAATTACCTCTGGATTGTCCTCTCAAGATATATCAGGTTGAATTAGAGAAGTGGGATCACTCTTCTGGTCTTCTCCTAAGGCATTCACTGATCCTATTGATGAGGGCATCTTTGGGGAATTTGGTAGTGCAAGCATATCCTTCCAATTGTACCCATCTGTCCATCCTTCTTTTAGGTTATATATCAAAACTTGATAATGGTATTAGTATGAGGGTGATGAGAGATAAGAAGCGGGATAATATGAAGATGATGTAATGTGAGAGGTAGGATATGAAGATTAGGTGTGATAAGATGAGGAGATTCCTTCTCCTCGATGGTGGGGAAGGTTGATAGTATGGTGGAGGCTGATAATATGGTGAAGGTGAGAGGTATGGCGGAGGTTGGTAGTATGGTATGGTGGATTCTTCTATTGAGGAAGGATGAACGGCGAAAATCTAATCTTCTGATTCTTATTCTGGTGATTCTCTTCTTTTGGGGGTCCTCATGACTCTAGCCCTTTGACTCATAAGTTTCCTATAAGCGCGGGCATTCATGTGATTCTTCTGAGCTCTAGGTACAATGAGTTGAGTGGGGTCACTCTCTGTGGATTCTTCATCTAGATTGTTCATATGATTGGGGAGTGGATTGGTGTTGACATTGGGAGGTTGCTTCACCTTGACCTCAAATGGTTCCATTATCTACCAAGTCCTAAATTGCATGTTGTAAACCTATGCATCTTTCAGTGGTGTGCCCTTTCTGAGTATGGTAAGCACAATATTCATGATCCCTATACCAAGCTGAAGGAGGGTTGCTGATCACTCTTAGAGCCGCTGTCCCTAGCAATCCCTATTTCTTTAACTTCTCATATACTGTCGTCACGGGCATTCGTAAATCAGAAAACTACCTTCTTGGACGAGGGGCCTTCTGGGAAGGTGCCTCTGCTTGTATTATGAATGGCTATGAAGAAGTGACTGGTGAGACTAACTATTGAACAACACTCACCATATTAGTTTTCAGACCCTTTCCACGTCCGACTCTGGTGTTCTTCCTTGCATCTTGGGAGGATCCTTGATACTGAGCTTCCCTTAGGATTCTGTTTTCCACACGTGTGCCAGTGGCTATTAGGGCATCAAAAGTCTATAAATGTTGATAGTAGAGGACATCATAATAGGGTTTTGACAAGTTCTCTATCAACATCTCCACTTGCTCTACTTCTGAAGGCCGATCTGCGATCTTGGTGGCCTTATCTCTAAACCTCATCAAGAAGGCGGTGAATCCTTCTCGAGGCTGTTATCGCAACGTCTCAAGCTCCCAACGTTTCACATCTACCTCAGTATAGTATGAGTACTACTTGGTGAAGGCTTTCACCACTATTATCCAATTCTAAGTTTGGGATGACTCCGACTGTGTGAGCCACCTTAGTGCTGGTCCTGATAGGCTTAATATGAAGGCTTACCACATCTAGTTGTTCGTAAGCTACCACGATTTAACGATGTTGAGGAACTATTTGAGATGAGCTTTAGGGTCTCCTGACCCATCAAACCTATCAGTCTAGCACTTGAATTTCTTGGGAATCCTTGCCCCAGAAAAAAAACTCATTTCATCTGAAACTACTGTTTGAATTTTTGAGCTTTTTTTTGTTCGAATCATGCTCTCCAACTTTTCTAATTACTCTCTGAGTTTCCTTTCTCTATCTGTTTCTGGGGTTCCATTTGGACATGTGTTGCAAATTCCTCTTCCTCATCTTCGATCACTACCCTAGGAGGAGGGACCTTGGAATAGGCCCCTCATTGACCATTCGGACGGGTAGGTGAAGATCCTCTTTGATCGATTGGTCTGACTTGCTTCGGTTCTCCTGAGTTAACTGAGGAAGAGTCCCCACGACAACCGGTAGCTCCATTCTATTCCACATCTCCCATAGCCGGTGCCTGCTCATTCTTGGGATCAGCTCTAGGAGGGTTCTAAAGTGCATGCAATATCTGAGCTATCCTTCTCTTGACTTCAGTCATTTTTTTCTACAAGGTCTCCATGGGATGGACCCAGATCTATTCGGGCGATTCAGAGTTGTGTGGATCCATACTAATTCGGTTGTAATCACTTGGTAGTAGACAATCTCGAAGAGATGACGGAAGTGAAACTGGACTTAGGCGAGTCAACTGATTACCCTAACATGTCCAAAGGGACCACGGAAAATACTTGAGGTGTGGAATTGTGCCTGAACCAAAAGTGGCTTATTTTAGGATTCTTAAATTCCCAACTCCTTGTTCACACATTCACTAGATTAACAACCAATGATCCATCCAAAGTTAGTCTGCTTAATGATAGGGGGTGGATAGGGTTTGATTCCCCTAGTCCACTCGATGTCATAAGCGGGAGATTTATACAAATGGCTTGTCAAGAATATTCCCAAAAAATATTCCATGTAATAAAGTCATGCTTTCCTTGCTTTTTTTCCCACTAGGTGTCCTTCCTCCTGATTTTCTTGGGACTTCTCGGGACTTTATGTGACTCTGACAGGATTGCCTGTAAATCATGTATTTAGACATATTTCTTAAGGAGGAGGGACACCTTCTATTCGAAACGCACTTAGGAAAGCAATTCTTTACGACGGGAATATAAGGTATGAACATTCCTTTTCATGACCGCAAACAAGTTCTACAGTTAGCTTATGGCGCTCCTAGCTTCTTCATCTATTTTCTATATGATGCTGAGTATGTAATGGATGCAATAGGACCGACAAGGCTTCCTTGATAGGATCTATATACACAAGGTACGTGATCCTTTTGATATACTTGTAGGTACGAGATCAAGGGGGTGACTTCCTTGCCCATTACTCATAACTACACACGAGGTTAAGCAACTAGCCATGGGGTGGTAGAACCGTGAGTGATTGTGTGCAAAAGTGTAATACGGGAATACCATTATCCGATCTCAAAATATTATAAAGTGTACAAACCTCCCCGAGGGTGCTGGAAAAATTACGAACATCCTCGCTGTTTAATAATACCCCAGACCCTTATATAGGAAGCAGGTATCATTTACTCTCAGAGTTCTCTCCATGACATGTGCTGACCTCCCCGAGGGTGCGGGTATGATAGGGAGTCCCTCTCCAAATGATTTCACTTCGAGCACGATGCATGATGCTGTTAGCGAACACAATTACAAACATGGAGTTAGCCAAACACATTTTCAGACAAATGTAGTGGAAAATATTTTTACGTTTAAAAGTAGCATCTAGTATCGAAAACTTGACATTTGTCCCCAGTGAAGTCACCATTGTGAGGGTAGTGGCCAAAAATGGACTCATGCGTCATCGTTTCTATCCTCTCTCCTCTCTCTTTCATATCTTTCATATAAGGGAGGGAGTGTTGTGTGTGCTTACCTTGCGAGCCCCGCACCATCGTATCACCTCTCAGTGATATGTGGAGGCTATTTCGTAAGAGTGAAATTTGTCATTCGAGATAGGGGTTTGATGATGGTCCAATACGGGGACCGGGATCATACAAGGGGGTTTGTAGTCGCCACCTAGGGTTATGGGCCTAGGACCTTCGGGTGGGCCCAATTCATGAGAAAAGGGCCCGAAAGTTGGTCTATTCCAGAGATTTAGGATAAGTGTCAGGTTACAGAATTGGGAAGGTGTTAGGCACCCAATCTACCAAGTTCAACTGGTCTTCCTACTAGATGCTTAAGAACGAACATTTTCCTCAATTATTCCTATTCCGCATGCATGGCTAGGTTATCACGCGTATGTACATTGACTATATTTAAATGATTATATACACTAAAACAAGGTCAATATAAAGTCTACGTTATGCTAATTTGGGTAAGAAATTATACATGAGCTTGACCCTTGTTTCGGGTTAAGAGGGGTGGGCTCCTGATTAGTACCAGCTCAGACTATCTCTCAGATTCTCCTGGCTCATACTATGATGATATGCGAATAGAGTAACGGTTACTTTTGGGTTCTGACAGAGCTTTGGCTAGGGAAGGCTATTTCTGGATTTGGATTCAAATAGAGCTTCAGCTAAGGAAGGCTATTTTTGGGCTTAGGATGAGGTGGTACTCCAATAGAGCTTTCGCTAGGGATAGGCTAGGGGAGGGCTAGGCTGAGGTGGCACTCCGACAGAGCTTTCGCTGGGGATAGGCTAGGGGAGGGCTAGGCAGAGGTGGCACTTCGACAGAGCTTTCGCTGGCTATTTCTGGAAAGATTCAAGGGGCACTCAGATAGGGCTTCCGCTAGGAAATGGTATTTTTGGAAAGAAATGGATTGACCTAAAAATGGATTGAATATCCCCAAAGCCCCAAAGAACACTTTGAAGATCCGAACAGAGCTCCGGATCTTGACAAAGATCTCTTCATAGACCCGAAGAACCTCAAGGTGGAGGGATTTTTATTTTTTGTAAAGCTCAAGAACACTCAAAGGGGGAGGCTAAGAATATACTACATTTGGAAAAAAATGGATTGGACTAAGAACTTGGATTGAAGATCTTCAAAGTCTTGAAGAACACTTGAAAGATCCAAACAAGATTTTAGATCTTGACGAAGATCGCTCCAAAGACCCAAAGAAAATTAAGAGGGGGAGGGGAGGAAGAGAGAGGGTTTCACTACTATGAAGGGAGAGTTGGGGTTGTTTGGTGTGTAAAATCCAAAGGAGGAGGGATATTTATAGGTTTTCTAGACCATTGGGAAGGAAGGAGAATTTTTACCCAATGGACAAAAGAGGGTTCTTGAACTAAAATGGGTGAAGCGGGCTTTTATCCAATGGGTAAAAGGGGTTCTTGGATTAAAATGGGTGAAGCGTGCTTCAATCAAATTGGTAAAAGGAGGTTTTTTGGGAGAGAGAATTCTTAGCCAAAAAGTAAGATTTTGGTCTCAAGTGGGTGAAGAGAAAATCTCTTCACCTATCGAGCCAGTAGAAAACCAACTCCAGCCATTGACGGCGGTACCCAAGATTGGGCAGAAGTGCACGGGGCATGGTCAGTATAGGAGGGTAGGCAATGTGAACAAAGTGTGTGGGAAATGTAATGGATGTGCGGCGCATGGCACTCGGGTAGTGGCATGGGTATGCGGGAGTGGCATGGGTGTGTCGCACACAAGGCTAGTAAGGGCAGTAGGCATGGGCAGCAGCCATGGGCTAGCAACAGCAGGCATAGGCATGGGCTGCAGGATGCTTAGGCATGGGCTATGGCCAGAGCGGGTGCAGGTCATGGCAACAGGGGCGCAAGTCATGGCCAGAGGGGGTGCTGGTCTTGGCTAGAGGGGGCACAGGCAGGGTAGCAAACATGGGTTGCAGCCATATGTTGTAGCCATGGGTAGTTACTATGGATAGTAGCCATGGGCAGCAACCATAGGCAGCAACCATGGGTGGCAGCCATGGGCAACAGGCACCCGGTAGGTAGCAGCCAGTGCGCAGTATGCATGCTGGCTAGCCTGCTGGCCAGTGCACGCAGCACGCACAATTATGAATTTTTTCAGTGATGATCATGGGAGATTTGACGGTCTGATTTTGACATACTATATATCATCGAAATAATATTTTTGAGCACTATCCATCCATACGGTCATCTTGATCAAATTCCTTCGTATATAGAAAGTCATAATTGGACCCTCTTCTCTCCCGCGCGAGGTTTCTAGGTAAGGAAATGTTTATGGGTTATCTGGGTAGGTAGGAGATAAATTTTAGGGTATTTGGGTAGGTAGGGGATTTTTTTCAGGTTTCCCACAGGGTTTCCAGTGCATGCAGCATACGTACAAAAAAATGTAATTTTTTAGGGATGATCACGGGAGATCCGACGATCCAATTTTGACATGCCATATATCATCAAAATCGTATTTCTGAGCACTATCCATCTGTATGGTCATCTTGACTAGATTCCTTCATATATAGAAAATCAAAATTGGACCCTCTTCTCTCCTGCGTGGGGGTTTCCAGGGTTTCAGGTAAGGGAGTATTTCCATCATCATCTCTATTGATGGGAATCCATAAGTCGCGTCCAAGATCCACATTTCGTCTTAGCCGGAGGACGGTGACAAAATTGGGTGTCTACACTCCCCACCTTGTTACTTACCTATCTTATCTATGGTAGGAAAGTTGTTTCCCTCCCATATAATTTACTTGGTAGTTGAATGAGGAAATATTTGGATTTTCGTGTTATCTCAATTATTCTAACGAAGACTTGAGTTGTGGAATTGATTATGCCTACAAATTTCAAGCCATAAACCATTAAAAAAAATAAAAGTTTTTCTTTGTGCCAAAGATAGGTTTCCATTCATAAGATGCTAAAATTAAATGATGAACAAACAAGGGGGAGGGAAAAAGAAAAAGAAAAAGAAAATACATATGTTAGTGTTTACAAAAATACAGGAACGAATCCCTATAGGTCAAAAGTCATCATCTGAACCATGCTCAGCATCATCCTCATGGAAGGCCGCAGAGCTGGAGGGTCCCAATCCTGAACTCGTCAGCCTCTGTGAAAGGTCCCCAACCTGTCTCTGCAAATGGGCATTCTCCCATCGGTAGGAGCTAACCTATCTCCTCAGGGCATCATTCACCCTTTCCTGGGGGAATACATGGAATGGTTAAGAAAAGAAGCAATAAAAGAGGAAAGAGGTTAAGGACAAGAAAGTACCCTCTAAACCATGACCCCGGACAAGCCCTAATGCTTCCTCCTGAGTTCAGCATAGAGCTCCAAAGACACCTAAGAACAAGCATGTCAGTCAAAAGAATTAAGAATTGGTTCAACAGGAAGTGTTTTGATACTCACACAGTCATATGGGATGGGAAGTCCAAGGGTGGCATTTCTATCTACTCTATGCTCCAGAAGCTGAGGAATACCCAGACTGGTCACACTGGGATAAGACCAACCTAGGAATCCACTGAAAGGACTAATGGCCATCCAGAGAGGTCCCCTCACAACAATGGAGGACTCAATCTAATATGAGGAAGCAGCTCCTGTTGCTGACCGAGTAGGAGGGGGAGCCACATGTCGTGCCCTCCACTAAAAGAACATCAATCAAAAAAAGAGAAGAATTTGAAATATGAAAAAATGTTCAAGAAAGGAAACATACTAGTGGCCCCCTGGGACCAAAAGGAGCACAAACTATCTCCTCCTCAAGGCAGGCCTCATAATCCCTGCTATCATCCAGTAGAGAGTCATTCCACACCCCTTCGGCCCATGTCTCTATCTAACTCTCGAGGAGACACTATGGGTAAAGTATGGTCGACGGAGGATAACAAGGAGGAGATCGTACAGCAGGATCAAACCATTAAGGAGCAACATGCTCCCCTAGATACCAGGCATGACCCCTAATACCCCGGAATAGCTTTTGACTCTCTGTCAAGCGATTGGCCCGAGCAAACTCATCAGGGTTGAAGAATTGGAAACCCCGAAATGGCCTCCAGTTGACCTACAAAGTGAAGAAGAAGTAAGTACAACACAAGGCAAAGGAAAATCTTGATACTAAATATGGCTTACCTCTGTGAGATCATCCAGAAGAGAGCGATGAGTGGTCTCGGTGGGATAGCATCGGTTCCTCGATGCCCGACTATCTCCCCATCTGTTTGCCATGGGGAAAGGCAAACTCAAAGAGTCCTTCAGCATAGGGGCAAAGATCTCTAGGTACTCATAGCACCAAGGCTGAATTGAGATATCATAGTAAGGATGTGCAATAAAAGAAAGAGAAAAGAATAACAAGAAATACAAAGTTACCTAAATAATGTAGCCTGCCCCCTTGAGGCCCCGATCTCCATATGCCAGCAGGTTCAGGGTTTGCAGAAGATATGCATAGACTGCCCCGCCCCAATCCCAAGAGTCCACCTCATGAATGTTCTGGAAGAGGGCAACCATGCGGATGTCCACTCCACCCCGGAGATCACTAAAAAGGCATTGGGCCACGGCAAATAATAGGAAGGAGTGGTTTACTTGTGCCAAGCTACCCGGGTTCACTCTCAGGTCCTTCCTCATCCAGCGGACAATGATTACACCCAAGTGGATATGTGTATCAGTGTCCAGAATCTCAATGCCCATCAGCTCTATGAATTCCTGCATTGACAATGTCTCAGGAATTGATAGAGGCATCCCCCCGAAGGGTATGCCGGTCAAGGTATAAAAACACAAGTTAGTGGTAGTGATCTCACCAATGGGAAAATGAAAAGAATGGGTGCTCGACGACCACCTCTCCACCAAAGCTCCCGCAACTGCAGAGCTGAATTTCCTGGTCTCCAGTAGGGCTAGGCGGCATAGGTAAGTGGAATCTACTTGCCTTTGTGCTCTATGGGGGAGCATCTCATACCACTCCCGAACTGCATTGGGATGGCCATACCTAGCTAATGTGGGGGTGTTCCATCACCATGCTCCTAAAAAAAAAAAACAAAATGCAAAATGAACATAAAAAAATAAATGCACAAAATGAACATAAATAGATAAATGCAAAAAATGAATAATAAAAGACTTACCCATTTTCCCCACATTGCATTATAGATGTGGTTCAGTGTCCTAGAAAGTGTCCACCCAACGTACCAATCTACGGGACTATCATCCCCCTGAGGATGTATTGTATCTCTCTCCAATACCGAATCGGATCTCTCCTGGAATCCTCTTTCTTCTTTTGGCCATATTTATCAAAATTTCAAAGAACCCTAAGAAGTTTCAAAAATTACAAAGAACACCAAGAAGTTTCACAAATTATAAAGAACCCCAAAAAGTTTTGTAATTTACAAAGAGGCCTGGAAAGACTTCAAATTCTCCAAATGGCCCCCTCCTCAAGAACTATGAAGATCTTCAAGGAGAAGATGAAGAACTTCAAGGAGAACCCGAAGATCTTCGAAGAAATTTATGAAAATCGAGGAAATGCGAAAAACTTTGAATCTTCAAAGAAACTCAAAAACCCCTGTTCACCCACTCATGAATCATTCCAAACACAAGGAACTCAGATTGGTGAGTGAACAGGAGGTGGGGGGGATCATTTTATGGTTAAAAAATTCATCCTCCACCACATAAAATAATAATAATAATAATATTTTCTTACTCTAATTCCAAGGTGCAATTTAAGAGTTCTTACCACCAAAAACTGAAATTCAAAATAAATTCTCATGGTAGGTAAAATTAGGATCACATGGAAAGTAAAATCTACTTCATAGATGGGAACACATGAAAGTAAAATTGGTAGATGAAAGTGGAAGGTAAAATCAAAGTCAAAATTTGTGAGGTAGATGGAAATTACCACACAAAGTTTAAATCAAAAAGCAAAAATCAAGATTCCAAATCAAAAGACCAAATCAAGAAGTCAAAATTCAAATTCCAAGTCCAAAATTCAAGATTCTAAATCAAGAGCCAAATTTCATGATTCAAGGGCTTAAATTAAAGGCGGCCCAATTTCATTGACCTAGCCCAAGGTGGCCAAATTTTATTGACTTAGCCCCAGGTGACCCAATCCCATTGAATCAGCCCCAGGAGGCCCAATCTCTTTGAATCGGCTCCGAGTGACCTGATCTCATAAACCAAATTCCCTGAACTGGCACATGTGAAGCCCAACTAAGGAAAATCTAAGAATCAAATGTTTTTTCCTATTGCAAGATTGGGAGAGTAGCGAATTCCTCTCTTGTAACCATTGGTCCCAGATAGTCCAAATTGGTTCGAAAGACCCAGTCTGGAGACCAAATTCCCTGAACTGGCACATGTGAAGCCCAGCTAAGGAAAATCCAAGAATCAACTATTTTTTCCTGTTGCAAGATTGGAAGGCCAACGAATTTCTCTCTAGTAAACATTGGTCCCAGATAGTCTAGATTGGTTCGAAAGACCCAGCCTGGAGACCAAATTCCCTAAACTGGCACATGTGAAGCCCAGCTAAGGAAAATCCCATAATCAAATGTTATTGCCTATTGCACGATTGGAAGACCAATGAATTCCTCTCTTGTAACCATTGGTCCTAGATAGTCCAGATTGGTTCGAAAGACCTAGCCTGGAGACCAAATTCCCTGAACTGGCACATGTGAAGCCCAGCTAAGGAAAATCCAAGAATCAAAAATTTTTTCTAGTTGCAAGATTAGAAGAGTAGCGAATTCTTCTCCTGCAACCATTGGTCCTATATAGTCCAGATTGGTTCGAAAGACCAAGCCTGGAGACCAAATTCCCTAAACTGGCACATGTGAAGCCCAGCTAAGGAAAATCCAAGAATCAAATGTTTTTGTCTGTTGCAAGATTGAAAGAGTAGAAAATTCCTCTCTTGTAACCATTGGTCCTAGATAGTCCAGATTGGTTCGAAAGACCTAGCCTAGAGACCAAATTCCCTGAACTGGCACATGTGAAGCCCAGCTAAGAAAAATCCAAAAATCAAAAATTTTTTCTAGTTGCAAGATTAAAAGAGCAGCGAATTCCTCTCCTACAACCATTGGTCCCATATAGTCTAGATTGGTTCGAAAGACCCAGCCTCAAGACCAAATTCCCTAAACTGGCACATGTGAAGCCCAGCTAAGGAAAATCCAAGAATCAAATATTTTTTCCTGTTGCAAGATTGGAAGGCCAACGAATTTCTCTCTAGTAAACATTGGTCCCAGATAGTCTAGATTGGTTCGAAAGACCTAGCCTGGAGACCAAATTCCCTAAACTGGCACATGTGAAGCCCAGCTAAGGAAAATCCCATAATCAAATGTTATTGCCTATTGCACGATTGGAAGACCAATGAATTCCTCTCTTGTAACCATTGGTCCTAGATAGTCCAGATTGGTTCGAAAGACCTAGCCTGGAGACCAAATTCCCTGAACTGGCACATGTGAAGCCCAGCTAAGAAAAATCCAAGAATCAAAAATTTTTTCTAGTTGCAAGATTAGAAGAGTAGCGAATTCTTCTCCTGCAACCATTGGTCCCATATAGTCCAGATTAGTTCGAAAGACCAAGCCTGGAGACCAAATTCCCTAAACTGGCACATGTGAAGCCCAACTAAGGAAAATCCAAGAATCAAATGTTTTTGCCTGTTGCAAGATTGAAAGAGTAGCAAATTCCTCTCTTGTAACCATTGGTCCTAGATAGTCCAGATTGGTTCGAAAGACCTAGCCTAGAGACCAAATTCCCTAAACTGGCACATGTGAAGCCTAGCTAAGAAAAATCCAAAAATTAAAAATTTTTTGTAGTTGCAAGATTAGAAGAGCAGCGAATTCCTCTCCTGCAACCATTGGTCCCATATAGTCCAGATTGGTTCGAAAGACCCAGCCTGGAGACCAAATTCCCTAAACTGGCACATGTGAAGCCCAACTAAGGAAAATCCAAGAATCAAATGTTTTTGCTTGTGCAAGATTGAAAGAGCAGCAAATTCCTCTCTTGTAACCATTGGTCCCAGATAGTCTAGATTGGTTTGAAAGACCCATCCTAGAGCCAAATTCCCTGAACTGGCACATGTGAAGCCCAGCTAGGAAAAATCTCAGAATAAAATGTTTTTACCTGTTGCAAGATTGGAAGAGCAGCGAATTTCTCTCTTATAACCATTGGTCCCAAATAGTCCAAATTGGTTCGAAAGACCTAGCCTGGAGACCGAATTCCCTAAACTGGCACATGTGAAGCCCGACTAAGGAAAATCCAAATATCAAAGTACTAACATTTTTTGTAGGATTGGAAGAGCGGCGAATTTCTTTCCTACAAATCGACAGCTCAGGTAAGTCCTAAACTTTGAATTAGTTAAGAGATATTACCTATTGCATTTTCAACTCCCTCATTGATGAGCAAGATGACAACAGTACATGCTCTGGGTGACAAAATGTGGTACTTCTTTTCTTTGCCTTTCGACTATTGGCACAGGCCTCGACCAAAGAGGGGCATTCTATAAACATCCAATTTTGTCACCCTCCCCCTACTATGATATACGGATCTTGGACGCAACTTTTTGCTTCTGGTCGACAAAGATGAAACTGACTAAGGTAACTATTCCCATGAGTATTCCATACCCACCTAAAATTCCCAGAAAACCTGTGTGAGAGAAAAAAAGGGTCCAATTATGAAATTTCATATATGAAGGTATCCAGTCAAAGTGACCGCACAGATATAAAGTACTTGAAATTACGATTCCAACGATATATGGTATGTCAAAATCAGACTATCAGATCTCCCACAATCATTCCCAAAAATTACACTTTAAGTGCTCAAACCTCGCCCATGCGAGCAGCCATGCCTTGCCTTGAGTGCCCAAACCCCACCCATTCAAGCCCCATGTGAACACGACCAAGCCCCTCATGCACATTACCAAACCCCGTGTGCACCCAAACAAGCCCCACGTGCACACGGCCAAGCCCTACATGTACCTGACCAAGCCCGTGCATACTCGACCAAGCCCTGTGCATGCCCAACTCAGCCCCAAGCATACCTAGCTAAGTTCCAGCACCTATGTCAAAACCCCAACACCTATTCCCAAGTCCCTGCACCCATGTTGGAGCCCCCGCACCCATATCGGAGCACTCGCACCCGTACCGGAGCCCCTGCACCCCTACCGAAGCCCCAACACAACTGTTGGAGCTCCAACACCTCTACCGAAGCTTCTGCACCCTTGCTGAAACCTCCGCTACTCCCATAGGTGATCGGACCCGCTTTCAGCGATCGGATCAGAGAAGGAATTTCCACTTCACCTGCCTATGTACCCTACAATACCCTGCTAGCGTACCCAACATCGTGGACTCCTATTGCTCCAAAAAGAAATCTTTTTACCTTATTGGTCCAAAAACTTTACCTTTCACCCCATTGGTCCAAAATTTCTTACTTTCATCCTATTGGTTTAGAAAAATTACTTTTTACTATCATTGGTTAAGGAATTTTCTCTCTCCTCCCTATTGGTCCAAAAATTCTATAAATAGCACCCCTCCTTTGGATTTTACACACCAACACAATACCACAACACCCCATAGTAGTGAAGCTCTACCCTCTCTCCTCCCCTTCCCCCTTGAGGTTTCCCAAGTCTTCGAAGAGATCTTCCTAAGATCCAAAGTGTTCTTCGGGCCTTTGGATCTCTTCAATCTTTGCTTTCTTTGAGTGAGATTTTTAAGAAAAGTTTCCTCCTAACCCTCCCTTAGTCTATCCCCAGCGGAAGCTTTGTCCAAGTGCCACCTTCACCTAGCCCTCCCATAGCATATCCCTAGTGGAAGCTCTGTCCGAGTGCCACCTCAGCCTAGCCCTCCCTTAGCCTATCCCCAACGAAAGCTCTGTCCGAGTGCCACCTCAGCCTAAGCCAAAAAATAGCCTTCCCTAGTCGAAGCTCTGTCTGAATTCAAATTCAGAAATAGCCTTCCCTAGCCAAAGCTCTATTCGAAGCCAAATCTGAAAGTAACCATTCCTAGCGTGAAGTCTATCTGAATATTATCATAGTCAGCATCTCTCAAGAAAGGAAGTTGGAGGTCAAGACCATATTCCCCTGAGCTGGGAGAATCCACAAGAAAGTTCGTACTAGTATCAACCAGGGGATCCACCCCTCTTGACCTGAACAGGGGTACAATTTCTCAACAGAATTAGCAGAATGTAGACTTTATATAGACCTTGTTTTAGTGAACATAGTCATTAAAACTCAGTCAATGTAAATGTGTGTGATAACTTAGCCATGCATACGAAATTGGAATAATTGTGAAAAACGTTCGTTCTTAAGCATCTAGTAGGAAGACCGATGGAATAGGGTAGATTGGGTGCCTAACACCTTCCCAATTCTACAACCTGACACTTACCCTAAATCTCTGGACCATACCAACTTTCAGGCCCTTTTCTCAGGAATTGGGTCCACCCCCGGGTCCTAGGCCCATAATCCTAGGTGGCAACTCCAAACCCTTTTGCATGATCCCGATCCCCATATTAGACCATCATCAAACCCCTGTCTCACATGACAAACTTTACACTCTTACGAAATAAGCCTCCATGTATCTCCGATCGGTGATACGATAGTGCGGGACCCATAGGGTAAGCACACATGACACACACCCCTTTCTTTAAGAAAGCGAAAGAGAGGAGAGAGGACGGAATCGATGGAAGTCCATTTTTTGGCCGCTCACAACAAGAAGTAATGAGAGCGAATTATGCGTAAGATTCCACTTTTCCCAAAAATACAGCAAGGTTGGCTTTGTTTTGGCCAACTGGTTGGTGTCCCTATTAGGTGCGAGACCGACTAGTGAAACCCACCTATTGGTGTAATGTGGACCCCAGCAAGCCCAACTTGGGTGAGCACGTGTATTTTAGACTCCTCATCATAATGAGGTCTTGTAAGCGCAATAAGGTCGGCTATTTTGGCTGGTATCGTGATTTAAGGTGTTTTGGTCCATAAATGGGTAAAACCAATCAAGCCTTAGAAGATATTTATTAGCCTAGGATATAAATACCATTTATGTTTCTTTCTCTCCCATTTATGATTTCAGCCAAGGTTTGGTGAGAGGAGTAAGAAGAGGGAGAAAAGAGGAAGAAGAAGGGGAAGAAGGTCCTCCCTTGGTTTTCGAAACCGTGACCTACATTTTTGTTGCCGAAATAATGTTCGGTGCTTGGAGATCTACGTTTTGAGATAAGTAACATCCTAAACCATTGGAATGTGATGAAACATTTTTGTGTATGTTCAAATCAAAGGGATAATGGAACCCTTGTGTGAATTCCTTAAATGTTTGAGGAAAGAGAAACAAAGATTTGAAGTTATTGAGGTGACATTGTGAATTTGGAAAGATGATCCCAAGTTTTGGGGTTTTTCAAGCTAAGATATGATTTCTTTCCACAAATCTTGATGATGACTTAGATCCATGGAATAATCAAGTAAATAAAACTTAGAATGTGTAGGAAATGAGGTGAGAACAACCCGCTTGGACACCCAAGAGTAGAAATGAAGAAAAGAAGAAGAACAACAAAACCAGCAGAACACTGGTGGGTAGCACCGGTAGGTCGTTAAACCTACCAGTGTGACCCCCCCAGTTCTACCTGGGCCTCTGGACTAACCGGAGGGTAGGACCGATGGGTACTATGACCCATCAGTATGACCCACTAGTTTCTCCTGGGTCAATCGATGAGTATGACGGGTGGGTGCCAGACCCACCAGTATCGCCAGTGCCTCTGGGCCTATCGATGAGTACCAGACCCACCAGTATGACCCACTGGTTACCTCTGAACCTACCAACGGGTAGGACCAATGGGTGCCAGCCTGCCAGTATGACCCGTGGGCCTATGTCTATGTACTGTCTATCTGGGCAGTCTGTATAGGTGGGTTCACCTACCCACCTGTATGACTCACCTGTTGCCCAATTAAGCTCCGCTAGAACTCAAACTCGATGGCAGCCATCTACGCATTGTTAAACGTGTCATGACCATATCTTATATCATTTATAGTTTCGAAATGGTTGTATTCTAAATTCCTATCTGTGTTAGGTTTCAAGACACTCATCTTCACTCCAGATCTTACCCATTCCGTGAGTGTGTATTCTCCTACAAGAATAGGTAAGTGGGGAGAGGACTTTGATCTTATTTTTGGATTTTTTTTGGCATCTTATGCATTTATATAATATCTTGACATTTCGAAAGCTATTCTCATGCATATGCTTGAATGATGTTGGATGCATATGAAAATGAACATGTTGTATCTTTAAATTTTGATAATTGTTACTTACAGTGAATCTTGATCATGGATTATCTAATAATGGGTCATGATAATGATTTACCAGATATGTGTGGGATTCTTAAAATAGATGCTATAATCAGCTTGGAAACGAATGCATTGGTACACCGTGGTATGGGACACGAAAGTACTATGCAATCGTACTATCTCATATAGGAGCATGTTGTTAGGATTTCACATTTCCTCATGCTACGACCCTTCCCAACAGGGGTTTATGTGTTAGGTTATCACTGAGGGGAAACACCGATATCTGACCACTATGGTGGTTAGAAGTACGCCCGGTGGATCATTAGGACAGTTAGCAACTTTGGTGGTATATTCAGAGGACCAATCGTACTGCTTTTTATTTTTAAATGTGGTTCAGCCATGATTTCCATTTCTATTGTGGTTCGGCCACGATTTACTTTTCTGAGTGCTCACGGCTAGCCTTCTCTAATAACCCTATGAGTGTATCGTGGGATGGAGAACGCTTCTCATACCCAGGGCATATGCACACTGTGGTTGTGATTTGCATGTAACCTATGACCTAGTAATAATTGCTTCGGTGAATTAGGTTTAAAAATCAATCTCATGCATATAGTAGCATTTGAATTGCAAATGCTTGTTTGTGTCTTTCTTTCCATTTACTAATCTAATGAGCTCACCCCTTGTATATACACCTTTTTAGATGATTTTGCAGGCTACTCAGTAGAGGAACCCATGCCAGGTTTAAGCGACGAAACCCTAGTGGGGAATTGGTGGGTCCCAAAAGGTTTCGATCACTTTGACGGTCGCCTATACGAGAGCTATGTTGCGAGGCAATAGTAGTAGACTCTATTTGTTGTTCTCTTTTTTATTCTTTTGGATACACCCCTTTTGTGCTCTCGATAGTTAAGTTACTATTTCTTGTGTTAATATCATACCTACGGGCCCACATATAAATACACTATGTATAATAATTTGGGTATCAAGAGTATATGGGGATTTATAGGTATTTATATATGACAAGACTTTCGATGAAATATATTATTATATTTCATGATTAACTTATCGTTTGTTGTGATGTGGTTACTATATCAAATGATCCTAGTGATTTTGGATTACCTGGAGGGAACATAATCACCAGTCCGATTCTATGTAAACGGGGCATGACAACGGTGGTATCAAAGCATGATGCTCTAATCACACACAGCATGCGAGATTGAACTCTTAGAAAACAAAAATATGACAAGGGGTTGGGGGAAATCATAAAAGACACCATATAAAATATGAAATACAGAAAACTTGAAAATTTCTCCATGATGCATTCGTAAAGTGAGAGTATCCAAAAGGTTTCACATAGAAAAGATAGCTGCATAATCACATAAAATTTACATACACCAGAAAGAATTCGCAACATCACAGTAGAGAAGAGAAAAGTAAAGCAAAAGAAAATAAATTAGAATTTTCCATAACCATAGATACAAAGAGAGAGAGAGAGAGAGAGGAAAAGAAATCACATAAAAGAACCACCACTCCAGGCCAGCTGTCCCATCAATCGTTGTCTAGATCGATCACCTGTCCTCGAGACATCGAGTTGACACCCAAGCGGCGATCATAGAAGTCAAACCGGCGGTTCACCAAATCCACCTCCTTTTAAAGGTGTTTTATGCTCGCCGCTATGTCCTTGGAGGCAATGTACACCGTATTATCCAAATCATCTATATCTATGGTCATGCTTGCCTAGGCCTCCTGAATAACTGCCTGTCCCTTCAGGAGTTTCTCCTGACCCTCCTGGATGGCCTTCAATCTATCCAGTATACCCTGAAAATAAAAGGGCCCACCTGGTGGAGCCACATTGATGGGGACCTCCTCCTCCATCTCCACATCTTCATCATCCTCCTCAGCATCGGACATGTAGTCCTCATCATCTTCTTCCTCATCACCCTCCTCCTGGGCTACCTCCCCCATTATGGGCTCCATCTGATTAAACAGCTTCATCTTATGCAAGATATCCTGGGAAAATCTGTCCAAGAGGGCACTACCCACCTCACCCTCAAGATCTACTTGGAAGTACTCAAAGATCTTGGTGAGTGATCAGGCATCAGGGTACTTACTGTCAGAGGGGTGAGATGTGTGGTACTCCACAGTCTTCATGATCACGTATGGGTGGCACAGATGAGGGGGTCCCTAGAGTAGTGTAGATACAGTACGCTATGTAAGCTGCCATAAAGTTCACCTGATTTTGGTGGCTGTGCCGGGGAAGCAGGTTGAACTGCACAAGATGGTTGAAAACCTGACCTCTAAGAGGAAAGCTATCTCAGACTCGGGAGAGACGGCACTGCCACAAATGGTCTCGTAAACATACTTATAAAGGGTCTTGCTTATGTGGGACCCAAGGCCTTATCCCTAGGAGGATAGTAGTACCAAGTAGCCTCCAAGGAGATGTCAAAGATCCCTGCCAATAAATCAATTGATAGCTGGATGTCTCGACCCTTCACCCGGCTGGTGAGGGTATACACTCTGTTGTTGTACGCCACCTCAAGGTTACAGTAGAACATCCCAACGAGGTTGGGGTAGCAGAGACAGTCGATGGAAAGCATGGCCTCCCAGCCCAATGTAGTGAACCTCTCGAGCATCTACACTGGAGTGAAGTCTCCCATCACAACAGTCTTCTCCATCAAAATGGGTCTCTTAGAGAAGGTGTCCCAAGAGTGAGCAGCCTCAAAACTGCAAAAGTGCTATCATCATAATCTTGGAGGTCCTCGAAAACATTTCTCTTAGCCCATGCTCAAGGAGTAGAAGAGCTGGTGGCAGTACCCCTCCTCTTTCTACTGGGGGCACTATTGCCCCTGGACAAAGAAGTGACTCCCTTACCCTTGCAAGAAGACATTCTGCAAATTCATGGGAAAGACATAAGAAACTGATAAGATTTCAAGAGGAAAACTCATATAAGGTACATGGTATGGACAAAGCATATTGGATGACAAATAAAAGGGGAAAACCCTAAAACAAAAAAAAAAAATTGGGAAAATAGGGTTATGAATCCATGGAATCGACAAATGTGATGATTAGAGAGGTAAAATCATTGGGTAAACATCATACCCACATATTACATTCATTTTAGTTGGAACGAACCAAAAGAAAATGGAATTTTGAGGATATTGATAAGAACAACCAAAATCTCAAAGAGAATAGAGAGAAAACTACTTACTTGAGATTGAGGACGATTTTGGAGAACCTTGAACCCAAATGTAGACAAGTGAGATGCTTGCAAGAGCTCCTAGATCCTCTCTTTGGTTGCTTGGGATGGTTTGGAGAAGAGAGGGAAAGGAGAGAAAGGAAAGTGATTTGAAATGAGGGCTTTTCTCCCCTCATAATAGAATCGCGTGAGCGACCGACAGGTCATGAACCCAACCCACCTGCCGGTGTGAGTTTTTGGGCTAAAAAAAATTCCCAAATTATTGGAATTTGCTCCTCAAGCCTTGTAGACCCCACTTTTGCATAAATTATAAGCTGATGTGAAATTAATCTTCATACCTGCTTGTGTGGGGTAATTATGTTATCATATGGGACTCAATGCTTGGGGTGCATGCTATGATAATGGAATGCACTATGACTACATAATCAAAGGCATGATGTGCATTTAATTTTGTGTTTACATGAAATAAATGTGGCACTTAATTGTACCAAATTTTGATGCAATCCAAATACAAATCACCTAGTACATACTAGATTTGGCAGTAGTGCAAGAGGGGCCCCACGTGGTTCCCATCCTGTCGGATGACCACCTAACCCTTAAGGACCTCGACCCCTAGTGAGTCCTAGACAAGAAGATATAGTTGATGACTCACCTACGCATGAGATCTTGAATCCTCCTCTCATTGTTACTCCCAATGATGGTGCGGTTCTTATTCAACAGTAGCAATAGGCATTCTAACAATAGTTGCTCCAACAACAGCAAACCTTTATGAATGTTGTGCACCAACAGTTGCACCCTATGCAAATGGGTCAACCCTCGTGGGGTACCTTTCCCATAAGATCCTCCCATGGTGCCAAGTACTGGAGTTCAAGCGGGGGGTGCATCTTCTCGAGCACCACCTGTTGATACACAAGGAAGTGCATTACCTACAATACCACCATAGGATCAATCAGGGGGCATACTCCACCTGTGGCTACTCTATGGTTTCCTCTGTATGGCACCTCTCTATACATAATGCCACCCCCATATCAGTATTATCGGGCTTATCCCCCATTTTAACCACCGGTAGCCACTTCTGCAAAGGTGGTGGAATCCTTCAAAAGGCGCTTGCCATCTATCTTCACTAAGGTGGGGGTGATCCTTTAGAGCCGGATCAGTGGATCCAAAAGATGAAAAAGATATTTGAGGTGGTAGAATGTACAGTAACCCAGAAGTTCATATGTGTTGGGTTACAGCTAAATAATGAATTTGATTCATGGTGGAAGGCTTCTAAGCCTATCTTATTAGCAACCCATCCAGAACCGACATGAGAACAATTCCTTTGACTTGAATTGTTCTTGTCAAATTACTACCCCACCAGCTTCAAAGACAGGAAGAAAGTAGAATTCACAACTTTGACTCAGGGAAATAAGTCCCCCTAGAGTATTAGTAACAATTTGAAGATTTATTCTACTATGCTCATCCACATATGAAAACAGTGGAGGAGAAAGCCAAGAAATTCTTGAAGGGGTTGAAGGTAGACATTGGGATAATATTGGGGGCCACGGACTTGACTGATTATGCCCATATTGTCCAAAAGGCCAGAACTATGGAAGATAAGAAAAAAGGAGAGGCCACTACCACACCTAGACTTTGGAAGAGATCTAACCCTTATGAGTATTCGAGTAACCCGAACAAAAGTTTCTGTGGGCCATATAATTATGGTCCATTATATCAGTAGCCTTATAGATCATCGAATATATGCCCCGACCAGCCAGTAGATCGAGCACTACCTCATTTGACCTAAATACTAGCACGGTGCCTATGGCCCCGCAGCCACCTCGTCCTCCCACTACACAGGGCCAGATTCAGAGATCACTAGTACCAGTGCAAGCCTCCCAAAATAGGTGCTATGTTTACAATTCACTTGGGAATTTTTTCAAAGACTGCCCATATAAGCCAGCTGTTGGACAGGGTCAGCCTCCTATTTATAGACCCGTATTGACTCAAGGTGGCCCACCTCAAGGGAGGATGTATGCCTTGTCAGTTGAGGAGGTTGAAGCAAGCCCCAATGTTGTAGCAAGTATCCTATCTATCTCTCGGGTATACTGTTTGAATTTTAAAAGTAACCGCAAGCATACGGATCAGTGTAGCTAATGGGTTGAACACAAGGAGAGCAGCCACTTTTTTTTAAACTTCTTTTAGTAATGTGAAAGTGTAACGATTGATTATGGTGATCTACTTCTAACTACCATCCTAACACAAATGCATCTAAAAACATCATAACCAACACATCTAGGAAAATTAAAAATTGGAATTTGGAATTGAAATTAAAAATTGAACAACCTAACCATTCGTCATCTAGGATTTTAAATACTCAAAACACACAATTAAAAAGAAAATAATTAAAATAAAAAGTTCTGAAAAGTAAATAAAAAATGAAAAAAAAAAAAGCTAGATAGAGGCACACAAGTAGGTATCTCTACTTCGCCCGAGGGATGCATCATAAATAATATGAGCTTCCCTACTTGACCAGAGAGTATTCTTACAAGGGCTTTTCTACTTAGCTTTTGGGGAAGTGATGCAATATAAATAATCAAAATAAAATGATGGTTCTATGACTAGAGAGGGGAAAAGCCAACGCATAATCTAGCCATGGACCTTGGGGGAAAGGGAAAGCAATAATGTAAAAGCTGAAAATTTAAAATCTGCTTTAAGAATGAAAGGGTAACAAGAAGAGGGAATGAGAGGGGGTGAGAAGACTACTGTAAAAGCCTACTTACTTGAACTTCAATACTTGAATATGAAAACTTGATTAATATTTGAAATACTACCAATACTAAAAACTAGATCTGGAATAAATCAAATCTGAAATTGTTAGTATTAGAGAAAACAAATATGAAAGAGAAACTTGAACTTAAAAGGAGATGCTCCACAGCTTGTTCTTGTCACCTAGGACTAAAACTTAAAAATGACAACTTCAATTGCATAAAACAAAAAATTAAAAGACTAAATCAAAGACAAGTGCTTGCATTCATTAAATAAAAGAAGATTACAAAAGTGTTTGATAGCAAAAACTAGAACTAAAGGGAGAGAGAGCATCGTCTTCATTGATGACATTTTGATATACTTTAAGACTGAAGAAGAGTATACACAACACTTGCAAATGGTACTTCAAAGGCTAAGAGAATAGCAGTTGTATGCGAATTCAACAAGTGTGAATTTTGGTTGAAACAAGTTGGATTCCTAGGGCACATAGTGTCTGAGAATGAAATCGAAGTTGACCTGAGAAAAGTAAAAGCAGTAGCAGAGTGAGAAGCACCCAAGAATGCTATAGAATTAAGAGTTTCTTGGGATTAGCGGGCTACTATCAACGGTTCATCGAGAATTTTTCTTGAATCACCACTCTAATGACCAATTTGACCAGAAAAGGTGTAAAGTTTGACTAGTCTAAGGAGTGCGAAGATAGTTTCTAAGATTTGAAGAACCAATTAGTGTCAACCCCAGTGTCAACAATTTCAGAAGGCACAGGTGGTATGACGACAGTCTACACTAATGCTTTCAGAATTGGGCTTGGTTGCATCCTTATGCAACATGACAAGGTAGTGATGTATACATCTAGACAATTGAAAGAGTATGAGAAGAACTATCTCACTCATGGTTTAGAGCAGGTGGCAATTGTCTTTGCCTTGAAGATCTAGCACAATTACTTGTATGGGGAAAGTGCAAGATATTCAGTGATCAAATGTCTCAAGTACTTCTTCACACAGAGGGATCTAAACATGAGACAGAAGTGACAGCTGGAGCTCATGAAAGATTATAAATGTGACATACAATACCATCTGGAAAAGGCCAATGTGGTGGCGGATGCATTGAGCCGAAAAGCTCAAATTGTATCACTTGCTTATTTGGCCACTAGTCCACAACTTAACCAAGAGGCCATGTTGATGGATGAAGTCATTTTGAATGAAGGATCGACCTTAGAGCTTGAGCAACAACCAAATGTTATTAAGCAACTGACCTTATCTTTGGTGGCCCTATAAGTGCAGCCATCTATCAGGCATGAAATAATTATAAAGCAACCCTTAGATCCTGAGTTGCAGGGAATCAGAGCTAAAATCCAAGAGCAAATGATGGATGATCCTGATTTCACCATAGCCAGGGATGGGGCATTATTATTTCAAGGCAGATTGTGTGTACCCAAGATATGGGGATACAGGACAAGATAGTGAAGGAAGCACATAGTTCTGAGTACACACTTCACCCCAGAAGCACCAAGATGTACAAAGATCTTAAACAAAGTTATTGGTGGCCAGGGATGAAGATTACAGTAGCCCTGTATATGGCACAGTGTCTCACATGTCAGAAGGTCAAGGCAGAGGGGCATTGACCATATGGCACCCTTCAGCCACTCCTAGTATCGAAGTGAAAATGGGATATGATTACTATGGATTTTGTCACCGGGCTACCCCGTACACCCAAGGGAATAGATGCAATTTGGGTGATAGTTGATAGACTTACCAAAACTGCCCATTTCATTCCAATCAAGACTACCTACTCCATGGACAAATTAGCACAACTTTACATGAAAAATGTAGTTCGCTTACATGGAGTACTGGTAAGTATAGTGTCAGATAGAGACCCAAGGTTCATATCTAAATTCTGAAAGAGCCTCCAGCATGCCATGGGGACATAGGTGAACCTAAGCACTGCCTTCCATCTACAGACTAATGGATAATCTAAACGGACCATACAGATACTAGAAGACATGCTTCAGGCCTATGCAATGGAAATGAGTGGTAGTTGGGAAGAAAATATACCTCCACAATTGGAATGGCTCCATATGAGGCATTGTATGGACAAAAGGCACAGAACTCTATTATATTGGGAAGATATGGGAGAATGGCGAATGCTTGGGCTGAAAATGATACAGATGACATGTGATAAGGTTGATGTCATCCGTGAGAAAATCAAGGTGGCTCAATCCCGTCAAAAGAGTTATGCAGACAACCGTAGGAAAGATATTGAATTCCAAGAGGGGGAGAAGGTATTTCTAAATATTTCTCCTACCAAGGGCTTACACAAGTTCCATAGGAAGGGCAAGTTGAGTCCAAGATATGTTGGCCCGTTTGAGATCTTGAAACGGGTTAGATTAGTAGCATATATACTAGCCCTTCCGCCTTCATTCAGTAATGTTCACAACGTATTCCACATTTCAATATTAAAGTAGTATGTCCATGATCCATCGTATGTGCTAGATGTGGAACCAAATTACTTAGAGGCTAATATGACTTATGAGAAACAGTCTGCTAAAATCCTAGACCAAAAGATAAAGACCCTTCGCAACCGATCCATTAGTTTTTGTAAAGGTGTGATGGGCCAACCATTCACATAAGGAAGCATCCTGGAGAAAGAAGATGAAATCCAGGCTAAATATCCTCATCTATTTAGACAACCAGGTAATCTCAATTTCGAGGATAATTTTTAAAGAGGGGGGTGGATGTAGAGCCCTACTCTTTAAATTGGGTTTATTGACTAGTTGGTTCAGTTTGGTCTTATAGGGTCGAAATCGAAACGGGTTCGATGCTGGTGCCCTATGGTATATGACGCTAAGGGTGATGTCAAAGGTGGGGTGGTCGAACAAGATTGGGCTTGTACCCGATGTGGTTTGTACGCCAAAGTCGTGCCCTTACATGTATCACAAGGCCATGTACTAATAGGAAATGTATGTTATCATATTTGAATAATAAGAACTTAGTCCACAACACGTGACTAGAGCAAGATACGCGTAAGATTTTACTTTCTCCAAAATTACAGTAAAGTTGGCTTTGTTTTAGCCAACTGGTTAGTGTCACTGGTAGGTGCGAGACCCACCAATGTGACCCACATGTTGGGGTAACGTGGGCCCCAGCAAGCCCAACTTAGGTAAGTACGTGTATTTTGGACTCCTTATCGTAATGAGGTCTTGTACGCCTGATAATGTTGGTTATTTTGGTCGGTATCACGATTTAAGGCATTTTGGTCCATAAATGGGCAAAACCAAACAGGCCTTAGAAGATATTTATTAGCCTAGGATATAAATAGCATTTATGTTTCTCTCTCTCCCATTTATGATTTCAGCCAAGGTTTGGTGAGAGGAGTAAAGAAGATGGAGAAAAGAGGAAGAAGAAGAGAAGGAGGAAGGTCTTCCCTTAGTTTCCAAAGCCACGACCTACCTTTTTGTGGCCAGAATAGTGTCCGGTGCTTGGAGATCTACGTTTTGAGGTAAGTAACATCCTAAACCGTTGGAATGTGATGAAACCCTTTTGTGTATGGTCAAATCAAATGGATAATGGAACCCTTGTGTGAATTCCTTGAAGGTTTGAGGAAAAGAAAACATATATTTGAAGTTATTAAGGTGACATTGTGAGTTTGGAAAGAGGATCCCAAGTTTTGGGGTTTTTCAAGCTAAGATATGACTTCCTTCCCCAAATCTTGATGATGACTTAGATCCATAGAATAATCAAGTAAATGAAGCTTAGAATGTGTAGGAAATGAGATGGGAACAACCCCCTTGGACCCCCAAGAGGAGAAATGAAGAAAGGAAGAATAACAGCAAAACCCACAAAACACTGGTGGATAGCACCAGTGGGTCGTCAGACCTACCAGTGTGATCCCCCAGTCCTACCTGGGCTTCTGGACCAACCGATGGGTAGGATCGGTGGGTACCATGACTCATCGGTATAACCCACCAATCTCTCCTGGGCCAATCAACGAGTATGACCAATGGGTGCCAGACCCCTGGTATAACCCATCAGTCTTGTTAGTGCCTCTGGGCCTACCGCTGGGTATCACACCCTTCGGTATGACCCATCGGTTCCCTCTAGACCAACCGATGGGTAGGATCAATGGTTTTTAGACCCGCCAGTATGACACACCAGTCTATGTCTGTTTGCTATCTGTCTGGGCAATCTGCACAGGTGGGTTCCTCCTACCCACATGTATAATCCACCTATTACCCAATTGAGCTCCGCTAGAACTCAAACTTGACGATAGCCCTCTACGTATTGTTAAACGCTTCATGACCATATCTTATGTCATTTATAGTTCCAAAATGGACGTATTCTAAATTCTTATCTATGTTAGGTTTTGAGACACTCATCTTCACTCCAGATCTTACCTGTACCACGAGTGCGTATTCTCCTATAAGAATAGGTAAGTGGGGAGAGGATTGTGATCTTATTTTCGGAGTGTTTTTGGCATCTTATGCATTCATATAATATCATGACATTTTGAATGCTATTCTCATGCATATGCTTAAATGATGTTGGATGCATATGAAAATGAACATGTTGTATCTTCAAATTCCGATAATTGTTACTTGCTGTGAATCTTGATCATGGATTATCTAATGATGGATTATGATGATGATTTACCGGATGTGTGTGAGATTTCTAAGATGCTGTAGTTGACTTGAAAATGAATGCATTAGTACACCATGGTATGGGACACGGAAGTACTATGCAGTCATACTATCTCATATAGGAGCATGTGGATAGGTTTTCATATTTCATTATGCTATGACCCTTCTGGACAGAGGTTTATGTGTTAGGTTATCACTGGGGGGAAGCACCGATCACTGACAGCTATGACGGTTAGAAGTACGTCCTACTAATCACTAGAACAGTCGGAAACTTTAGCAGTATATTCAGAGGGTCAATCGTACTGCTTTTATTTTTGCTGTGGTTCGGCCAAGTTTTATATTTTTGTTGTGGTTTGGCCACGATTTACTTTTTCGAGTGCTCACAACTGGCCTTCTCCGATAACCCTATGGACGTATCGTGGGATGGAGAACACATCTCGTACCCAGGGCATACGCGCACTGTGGTTGTGAGTAGCATGTAACCTATGACCTAGTAATGATTGCTTAGGTGAATTAAATTTAAAAATGAATCTCATACATAGTATCATTTGAATTACAAATGCTTGTGTGCGTCTTTCTTTCAATTTACTGAGCTAGTGAGTTCATCCCTCATATATACACCTTTTTAGATGATTGTATAGGCTATTCAGTAGAGGAACCCATGTCGAGTCCCACCGATGAAATCCTAGTGGGGGATTGGTGGGTCCCAGAAGGATTCGATCATGGTGACGGTTGCTCGTGCAAGAGCTATGTTGTAGGGCAACAGTAGCAGACTCTATTTACTATTTTCTTTTTTATTCTTTTGCTATACATTATTATATTCCATGATTTACTTGTGGCTTGTTGTATTGTGGTTACTGTATCATATGATCCTAGTGGTTTTGGGTTACCTGGAGGGAACCCATTCACCGGTCTGGTTCTATGCGAATGGGGTGTGACAGATAATGTTCTTTTAATAGTTAAAATAATGAAATAAGAGCATCAATTAATTCATGTCTCAAAGGATAAGGATACAACTTTAGTTATAACTCTTATTTAAAAGATATTGATGGTATTACATGCTTTAATATTGTGGTTTATATTTTAAAATTCTTCACCAAAAAATAAAAGGTTTATATTTTAAAATTTGGCATGTATTGTATTATTATTACTACCCTATCAGGATGGCTATTATCTCAAGTTATGTGCCTTCCATCCCAATTTTTATTGGTAACAGCTATCAAAAGTGGGTGGAGGAATTAGAATTGTATTTGGGTCTTCTTGACTTAGACTTGGCACTTAGGGAGCCTAAAACTGATCCTCTCACAGACACCAGCATTGCTACTGAAAAGATCGAGTTTAAGAAATGGACAAATGCGAACAGAAACTGCATACTGATTGTGAAAAAGAAAGTTCTTGAAATTATACGAGGGAACATAAAAATCAAAGACACTGCCAAAGAATTCTTGGATGCTATTAAAGCTAGGTTTGAACATAACAAGAAAGCTGAGAAAATCACATTAATGATCAGGCTAATAAATACAAGGTATGATGGAAATGGGAGTATTAGGGAATACATTTTGGGGGTAGCTACTGATGTTGGTAAACTTAAGGATCTTGGAATACAGATAGATGAAGAATATACTGTTCACATTACACTGAATACCCTCCCTAGTCAGTATAAGGTTATCTAGATACCTACATTGCATTAAAGGACAACTGGAGCTTAAATGAGCTTATTTCCATTTGCACTCAAGAGGAAGAAAAATTGAAACAAACCAGATTTGAGAGTGCAAATGCAACTTTCCACAAGGGATCTTCTGGTGGACCAACAAGCAGAAGGAACATGAATTTTTTCAACAAAAGAAACTTCAAGCCATATGATAAGACTAAGGGCTCTCAAGAGTTTGAGACATCTCAAAATGCTCAAGATGAAGAAAAAAACAACGTAGAGTGTTTCTGGTGTCACAAGAAATGACATGTGAAGATGGATTGCTTCATTTTCAAAAAATGATTAGAAAAAAGAAAGAATTATGGGGCTAATAAACAGGAGGATATTAAGAAAGGGTGAGGTGGATTGATCATCAGCAATTGGGAGCGATTAGAAGTAAATGTCATCAAATAGTTAAGATTTCTTTATATTGAGTTGTTTGAAATGCTTGATTAGTGGGATTTTTTTTATTTTTTCTTTTGGATTACTTGTTTATATTTTGAAGCCTTAACCTATATGTTTTGGAGCACAGTTTGATGAATTCTGGTTATGTTTTAGCATTTATATTATGCACAATTGTTTCCCTTATTAATTGCTTTATGGTTTCATTTGAACATGTTTTATAGGCAATAGTTGCGTCAGTTATATATAATATTTTTGCCACAGTTAGAGGTAGTAACTTGCCACAATTCAAAGGCAATTTGCCACAGTTTATAAGAAGAAAGTCACAGTTAGATATTAACCCCAGATCAAAGGCAATTTACCCCAGTAAAGGTTATTTAAGGATATGTCAATATTTTCATATTAATATCCCAAATAGATTTGTATTAAGAAATTTACTTATGTTTGTAATGACAGAAAGTTATATGCCGTATATTGAGGTGTATCCTCCACTTTTGTTCAATATGTGATTTTTCAACTAAATCACAGTAAGAGTGGTTAATGTAATGAGATTCTATGGCCACACTAATTTAAAAAATATCCTTATAATTACTATAGTCTAAGTAGGAGATTGTTGGGTTTATGGGCTTAATTAATTATTCGGATTGATTAAATGGGTGAGAATTAACTTGCATGAATTGATTCGGTCCACTCTCAAGTTTAGGGATATGTTGGTCCAATTCATTGTGATTTAGGGTTTTGGGTTCAAAACAGTATTATATATACTAGGTTTTGGGTCCCTATAGATATTATTCATTCTTCTCAACTTTATCACTAAAATGAGAGAACCAATGAGGTCTAAGGGTTGTAGAAGATCCATAGCCAAGAGAGGAAAATTGAGAGTGACTGACGTCGATCATCTTCAACATACTAGGTGAAAGGTACAAATCAATCCTCTATGATTTGATAATTTTATTAGATTCGTGTTCTTATTTTCCTATGTGGTTTCTTCAACTAGGGTTTTGAATTCGAATCTCATGGTTGTTCTAACACGAATTTCTCTCCATAGCTAACCTGACTCTAATACGAAGTGATAAGCCTGAAGGATGAAGAAGACGAAACTAGATTGATATCCCACGTCCGGGGGAAGCCCTCGCAATAACTGATTTGGGTAATTCAAGCTAATTCGTTCATTCCAATCACGACCCATTATATAGGCCGAATACTCAAGAACTAACATAAGAGGTAACAATGAAGATATAACACTCTCTAAAGAAACACACACTAAAGACTTAATACGCGCTACGACTCTCTAAAGACCGAGGCAATAATATTGCAACCCAACAACTAAATGATAAACAACAATATCGCAACCCAACAATTGAATGATCTTATCGTAAGCACTCCCATGGTTCGCAGCAAGAACCACAAGTTTATTGAATCGAATCAAATACCCCATAACATATCACAAATTTAGAAAATCTCCGCAAATCAAATTTCTCAGGTTCAGACTAATTCCAGCCAATCCCATTGTATCCACTTCCGCCAACCACGAACATAGCCCAATCCAGATTGGTGTCGAAATCCCAAAAACCCGTGTCTTGATAAAACTCATGCATGGCATAAAACATGAAACCTGTGTCTTGATAAAACTCATGCATGGCATAAAACATGATATCCATTGTCATGTACCTATAAAACTCATGCATGGCATAAAACATGATATCCATTGTCAGGTACCTACAAAAGGAAAGAGCATACCCAGTACCCAAAGCTCCAGCCACTATAAGTGTTTTGAGGATCATAATGTACACAGCCTCAACTCCCGAAAAAATACAAGATGTCAAGGCAGGGCGCATCTTTAATCTTGTATCAAGAAATAACTTGCTCTGAGAAGATACGTATGCCTTTACCAGGAATAAAAAAAAGATACCTGTGTTATATCCTTTTTTCAACTGCTTTTTATATTTCGCAAATCTAAGAATCATTTGCAACCAAGAACGGAAGGATATGATTCCAGGCATCAAGCAAAGAAACAATCAAGCAGAAAAAGTGGGACCTTCAAGGTATGTCTTCCCCTGGACCAAAAAATAGAAATTGATCGAATCCAACCTTGCCTTTATTCCCCCTTTGGGGACAGGGCACCCAACCAAATCCCTCTGGATTTCCTCCTCCATAGTCAAGAACATCCATTGATCAACTCAGCCAAGGATCTAAAGACATGTAAACTGAAATTTGGCAGAATCTTTAAAATTGAAAAGCAATCAAAGGACGAGGGTAGAAGTGATTTAGTTAGGTGCACCACAATGGAAATGGGTCACAATTTTCTAAAGATTACACTGGCATGCATCTCATAGAGAACAGATGTCTGACAAATTAGAAGCAAAAATAAAATAAATTTAAACATCAACACCTTTAGACGATTATGAAAGGTAAAACGTCCCCCAACCCCACACTGCATTTGCTATCTAACGAGGCGATGTACACTTCTTTCTTAGAATTGTTTCCCTACAAAATAATAAATAAATAAAAAAAACCTAACTATACAATGGGCAGTTAAGAGACCATATCAGCATTGAAGGCGGATAACTAGAAAAAAAACAACCGATTCGCCTTTGAATATGCCCCAATAGAACCTTATCTCATGCTCCCTCCAGTCATTCTGTTTTCTTGAGTATCAGAAGTTTAGTGCGACCTGGTGTCAACGTCAGTCACCTAGGAGGCTGTTCTGATGACTGACTATTCAAAGCTGAATTTGAGGGAATTGAAGGGAGGTTTCCATTCTCTTGAGGCAGCAGGCCACCCCATTTTGGCTCTGTGTCAGATGGCTCAACGACATGAACTGCACCATCACTCATACCCAGGGCAATTTGATTAGGTTCAGATGGGTGGGCTGCTATCACCATAGGACAGACACTGCTGCTGCTGCAAAATCAATGCAATAATACAATCAATTAAATTCAGAAATGAGGAATTATGGCTATCTTTGGTGGCAAAGAGAAGAAAACAAAACAAAAAAAAAATAGAATCTAAAAAAGAAAGGAAAAGAGAAGAAATGAAATGAAATGGTGAAAAAATAAAAAAAAGTATGTATGTTTGGTTACTATTAGAAGAGAAGAAAAGAAAAAAAAAATTATATTTTCTCATGTTTTCTTGTGTTTTTGGGAAGATTTTTTTTTTTTGGAGAAAAGAAAACTTCAAAAATTAAAAAACTGAACCTTCTCCTGGATGAGGACATACCTAGCACAGAAATTTTTAAACTAAGATTGTATTTTTTTTCTTTTCTTTTCTTCTCTTGGCTACCAAACATAGCCTAAGAGTTTCAAAGGAAACAAACGGATGGAAAAGAAAAGGCAAAAACAAAATAAACATAGAAACGTTGAGCATTTGTTGGGTGGTTTAGTTGGCTGAGCAATCCTCCCAACATCCAACCAGATGGTAGGTTTAGCAAAGGTACAAATACAGGATCTTTGATCAACCAGCATGACAACGAAATTTCAGTAGTACTATAAAATGATATCTCGAGATTCGAAATGCATCCGCAAACCTTTCCATTTAGCATACCTAGCAGGGGAGGAAGGTATGTAGGCAGAGGAAGCAATCCGACAGCGGAGCCTCAGACTATCAGCATCAAACACTCCAACAGCGCCATCACAAAACCCAGTGTACACCAGCAGACCATCACAGGAATATATTGCAGTTGAAATGGGTGTAGAGAGCGCATCTCTTGGATACCACTGCAAGTAAATATTTAGACATAACAAAATCTTACCGACCAACACATCCAGGATTATTTTAAAAAGAACAAAAAGACCATGTTCGGGTAGGTCTTCTCTCTCCCAGGGTACACCTTGTTATCAACTTGTGTTAAGAAACCAGACTGACCATACTAGACATAAATATTGGAATATTCATCCTTTAAGGGTGTGTTGTCTCCATATGTATTGTCTATTAGTGTTTTAAAGGTTCCTCAATGCAAGGCAGTTGATAATCTTAGTTGAGTTGACTTAGTTCATCACTGCCTAAGAATGAATTTTGCCCAGGCAATTGCCAAAAAAATGATGCTTTTTTTTCCGCCTTATTAAACCTATCATATGTATTGATTATTCAATTATTTCAATAAGTTGTATATTTTATCTTTTAACTTTGCTCTTTTTTTTTTTTTTAAATAGTTTTCCTTTCCCACTGGCCTATATAGCCTACCCATGTAACTCCAACTCAATCATGCCGTCTGTTGAGCAGTGCAACTACAGCTCTCTCTGCTTTGATCCCATTTTATTTATCAATTCACTTACCTTTTCTCATGTGCACTAGAATATGATGGCAGTGATTTGTGAGTGCCTAATATGTTTTCCACATTAAATGGAAACTTTTCAATTAACCCATAACCAGTCAGGTCATCAAACATTTTTTTATATGAAGACAATGGAAAAGTTGATGCCTGGACAATGGTTTCAAGAACACCTGCGCAAGGCACTAAGGATTGTAATCCCTAGACTGAGGACAAAAAACCCATGATTTCAATTTAGAATAAGATCAAATAAAAATTAGTAGAAGAGGCAACCCAACCCTGCTAAAATCAGCTATTAGGTCTGGCATCTGCATACCAGCTCAAATTCAAAACCCTGAAGCACCAAATCAAGTGGAATGATGGGATTATTCGCTAGAAGAGGGAGCATATAGCTAAGAGATTACATTGGAATTCAAAAACTAGATTCAAAGTGAACCATATACTTACCGAACGCATGCATTCAAGCTTGCTGTCATAGATGGCAATTTGGCTCTCATGAACAACCAATAGATGAATTTGATCATTATGGAACTGGACTTTAGTCTCTCCAACAAGCGGGCCCGAGCGACCAGCTGGTGCTTGTATAAACTTTGATTTCCTTTTTTCCCATCCATCGGTGCTCCAAACACATAGCTGCAATTTATTCCATCAAAAGTTATTGACTGTTAGTTAAGAATATCCAGAAATTAAATAATACTGAATATAGAGTATACAGTACTGCTGACAAATAAATCATGATATATTTTTATTCTCCTCATAAAACCCATGCAAGACTTCATTTCACTTTCTAAAGACAGGTGGCTTTAAAAGATAAGGAGTGTATTTTATCAATGAATACCTGTACATCAGCTGCAGAAGATACAAGTATATTCAGAGTCTGGGAGAATGCAAGACCAGTGATTCGTTTTTGGTGACCCTTGAGCTTGGTTTTAACCTGCCAGATTGTAATTAAAAGTCAATAACCTTCCATAACAAAGTAGGCAGAAGGAACCAGGGTGTTGATTTCATAATCAGAAATTAGCGGGTCTAAAATGATGACACCAATGATCACAAATAACAGAAGAATAAGTCGGACGATAACAGAAAACCAGGCCTACTATATTTTTTATGTCACAAATTAAAGCGCTAAGAAAAAGCGTATTAGCTGATTTTGTACACACAGAGACACAACAAAAAAGGCAAAATTGTTCCGATTTATCATCTATTATATTCTCCGAATCCTTGCCCCATTGAAGGCCAAAATATGACATTAACCTTTGCTTAGCTAGCAACAGCATAGGTTGATCCACATATTCGTGGACCAGATACAACAAAATTATGCAAGGGCATCAGATAGAAGATTATGAATATAGCTAGCCATCAATAGTATATCATCAAACCATAATATGTTCTGCCCAACATGAAATAATGAATCTACTGCATTTAATGACATGAACAGGGCAGAAACATCACCTCATCAATCCGAACATTATATATCTGAATGGTAGTATCTTCCATTCCTATGGCTATGATGTTATTGTCCTGTGGGTGGAAAGCAAGGAATGTGGCTGCAGGAGGTGGGGGCATGAACGTTGTCATGACCTGAGACACCAAGGGTTTTGTTCAGTTACTTTGCTATATTTACAGAATCAAAGCAAAATAAAGCAAATGAAAATATGCAAAATAGATTCGAAGTCACAAAATAAGAGACAAAGGAAGGAAAACAAAGGCTGACCTTAAATGTCATCATATTAAACAAAGAAACCTTCCCACCAGAAGCAGACATGACATAAGAATCATTCTTGGATAAAGCGATGCATGCAGCCGACTCTTCAGCGGGGTTTGCATCGCTGACATCATTAGTCATGAGAGTTCCATTTGTAGGCTGCCACAACTGAGGCGCAACAGATGCAGTGGACTAAAAAGTACAAGGTGTTAAAAAAATATTGCATTTTTAATAAAATAGTCAAATAGATAATCTCGGAATGCCCACTTGACAAAGAACCAACCTTTCCAGATGGATTCCGTTCAGTACGTTGCCATTTCCAAAGCTTATGGACAGCATTGGAAGCAAGAGCCAACACAGCTAGCCCAGAGTTCGTGTATATCAGCCTTACAACCTGCCACTCATGGATTATGTACACAAGTTCCAAAACAGACGGAACACAGCAGTGCAGTTGAAATCCAACATGACACAAATGAAAAAAACCTTGTTCAAAAAATCCCAAGAAAAATAAAAAGAATACTATCTTCTGAAATAAAACTAGTAGTAGTAAACTGCTTGTCAAGAGAGTTCCAACAACCTGGTAATACATGATTCATTGTTATGACATTGCAAAACCATGTAATGTGGTGGCTTAAAGCTACCAATGGCAACTCAATTACTCTCTGCACATAAACTTCCATGTGCAAATGAATAACATCAAGTACATGGTTTTCTTGTAAATATTTGCAACATTCAGAAAGCATCAAGATAAAGAAGTCATGGATTTACCTCACCAGAAACCAGTCCAAACAGATGAACTAGGTTCAAGCTTTGGCAACATAATATGCTTTCCAGTATTGGAACAATCCGACCCCAAGGGACACTGATGCAGAATCTTCGTGGAAAGAAGACGAACCTGCTGTTTGGTTCACTTGTGAACCAGTTTCTGGGTCAACCAGGTCCTACAGTTCTGCAGTTCTAGTTCCAAAAGAATTTCCAATCGTGGGGCTTACTTAGGGCACTACCTTCATTATTTAACTGCTTTTATTTTGTTATAGTAGCTGGCTGGATTAAGAACTCAATAAGTCCAGCCACAGTAGTTTCTTTTATTCATTTTCATAGTCAGTTTATAACTGCGCATGGTTTGCACAAGGAAGTATCCTTCACAGTTTGGGCTTATTTTTTCAGAGTTCGAGTCAGTTAAGGATCCTCCAAGCAGCCTGCGGCCTTTGGGTTCATTGCTTTTTTTTTTTTTTTTTTTTGGGTCTGTAATTCGGACTACTCTTGTGAGATTCAATAGTTTAAGAGCAAATTTCACTCTCCTCCCCTGACGTTTCTGTTTATTATACTCCCCTCCCTTTGAAGTTTAAAATTACATAACGCTCCCTTTGATGTTGTAGATTCTATCAATCGTACCCACACCGTTAGTTGCCCACTGTTAAGTGATGACGCGTGATGTAGAATTTTATTTTAAATCCCAAAATACCCTTACCTTAACCAAGATTACATGTTTGCCCTTACCAAGTTTCATCTTCTTCCTTCGTTGAGGGTGGACCTATCTTCCCAATCTGGCTGGGATGCAACCTCCCACATCGTTGTTGGCCATGACCAGTACTGAGACAAGAGAGTTGCCCAGATTTTGAGGGATGCCTAAGCGGAACCGATGCATCGAGGTCCTTGTCGAAGAGCTGGGAGGGAATAGAAACCAATTACAGACTAAAACCAGTCAAGAACATCTCTCTTACTAGGCTGGTTGTGGTTGCTGCGGCAGTGACTGCAGAAATGCTGGTTGCTCCCCACCTTGCCAAGCCCAAACGATGTCCTTAAGAGAAGGCTTCAATCCCAGGTTACAGAAATTCTGGCAGTCCAACATATCCCCTGCCGATTTCTTCACTACCACCATATGAAACAAAGGTGTAACCTCAAAGATCTCAGCTTCTATCTCTAACTGCCCCTTCTTCCCTTCCTCATTCCCCTGCAACTTCACCAACCCATCCTTCTTCACCTTAAAGGTTGTGCAATCTCCAATTTTGACACAATCGTCAACGTGAACCGAGACTGATTTCTGATTTCCATCCTTCTCAAATAAGCCAGATAGGTCGAACCCCATTGACCGAGGTCCAACTCGAAGAGCAGTTTCATACGGCGGAAAGTGTCAGGGACGGAGCCACAGAAGTGGTTCGAGGTGAAAGAGGGGGAGATCTATGAGGAGGCCTAGCTCAGGTGAGAGGAAACCTGAAATGTCGGCATGATTAAGATCAATACCAACCACCACTCGCATGGAAGATTTGAAGGGGGATTGATGTAGATAAGCCACTTAATGGACTTATCATATTGCAAATAAACCTTGGGTGGGTTATGTATGTGTTGGGCCTTTGATCCCATGGGTTTTATTTGTAATGGGTCATTTTAATGGGCCTAAAATATGGATAGAAAGTAAGAAAACGGGATTTATATTCAGTGCTTTTATTTAAGTTGTTTTAATTTAATAAAGGCCCATTGGGCCAATCGATTGTAATATCATATATGGACTATTTGTTAGTCAATCTTACTCCATATTAAAATTAGAAGTCTAGTCCTAGTTGTAGTAGGTGTCTAGTCCTATTTGGAAACTAACTCCTAGTCAATGTATGATTGTAATTCTGCCCTCTTTAAATAGAGAAGCCTATGCACTGATATTTCTTAGACTTGAATGAATAAATTATTGAGTGCATACTCTTTAGCTGGAAAGCTGTTATTGAGAGGTGTGATACCCAAAACCTAAGGGGTGAAATACCCATTCCTTTATTCTCTTTCACCCTTCTCAACCCCCCATCAGTTCTATTCTTCTTTTATATTTTATTTTGTCCCCTATTTACTGTTCTAATTTACGGCTACTGTAAGCATATCAGACTTGCCAAAAACACCAGAAATCAGAATCAGCGAGCTTGGAATCTTGGGTTTTTGAGAACTGCGATCTCTCTCCTCTTCCCCATGCTGAGATCAGATTGGAGGGCTACTATTGGGAGGTGTTCGGGGGTGCTATAGGACCAATCAGTCCTCTTCTTGACTCTGTCCAAGTCGATCAGATTGCTGGTTCTGCAGAATCTTCTCAGATTCTCTCTCCAAGGCCAAAAATCAAGAAACTGAATAACTTTCAATCCAGGCATTAGAAGTCATCCAATTTTGGAGGTTTTGTTCCAACCTACAAGACATACAATCGACCCCAGTTTCAGCCTCATCAGATGCCTACAACTCCAGCCGTAGGGTTATTGCATCCCATAGGGTTTGATTTTTGGGTGTCACTTTGGGATTTGTTTTGTTGGGTCTTGTGTGGGTTATTAAACTCTTGTTCTTAGCCTCTTTAATTAAGTTTTGGGACTCCAACCATGGGGGTTGTTAAGTTCTGTGGGTCATAAATCTCCACCCTGTGAGGTGCTCTTTTAATTGTATTGTTTGGGGTATACTTGGGGGAGTTAGCTTCTTGTAATCTACTCCTAAGCTTCTTGTAATCTACTCATACATTAAGTGGTATCAGAGCTATGGCTGAAGAAAGACCCCAAATCACTCTGGAAAACATATGGAAATCCCTTCAAGCTTTGACTGCAAGGATTGAAGGGCATGATCAACAGATAGCTGAACTGAGAGAGTACTGCTACTCACTCTAACACTCAACCCAATGCTGCCCAAACGACTGTTCAGCCTACTGTCAACAATACCTATAATGTACCTAGAAAGGTCACTATGCAAGCTCGAAGGAATATACCAGTTTGTGATGAGTATGATGATTATGACTATTACCAATATCGCCAAGATGATACACAAGGTGAAATTGGAACTGAAAGAGTATGATGGAAGACACGATCCCCTCTACCATCACGACTGAGTAAACTCCTTTGCTGACTATTTTCGCTGGTATCGTTTGTCTTAAGAAAGGAAAGTCTAATTAACAATCACAAAGCTAACAGGTGGGGCTAAGGATTGGTGGAATGCTGAAGAAGACAAACTCATGCGTAGGCGCCAGATGCCTCGCAGTTGGGAAGACTTGAAGCTCATCCTCAATGAAAGGTTCTTACCACCAACCTACCGACGTCGGCTCTACGACATGTTGAATACCATCAGGCAAGGTACTATGACTGTAGAAGAATATGCTAATCGATTCAATGAATTGCTTTCACGAACTGGTGCCTATAAAGAAGAAGAACTACTCATATCCCATTTCAAATTGGGATTAAGGCATGACATTCGTGAGAATCTTAGTGTGATCGAAATACCCTCCATGAATACTTGTATTAACAAATCCTTAGAGGCAAAGGACTTGCTCAAGTCAACTCCTCGACGCTCCTACCCTCCAGCTCATGATTCTGAGGTAAACATAGCTAGGGAAAAGGCAACCATTGCTCCAAGCGACATCCCACCAACCACGTTAGACAAGGGGAAAACACCTATGACTTATAAAGGAGAAATCAAGTGTTTCCATTGCAGAGGTTTTGGTCACGTTGCCAAATTTAGCCCTTACCGACTGAACACCGACTCTGTCATTGCTAGACTTGAAGCCAATCCAAATATGTTAGTATATGAATCACAACTTGATGATTGGATGGCCAATACCACCACTGAAGACAAAGAGGAAGGTGATGAAGTTGGAAGGTGAAACGGATGATCATGATACATATATTTTAAACTTCATTACATACACGAATGAGGACACAAGCACTAACGAGGAACTTGAAGAGCCTATAATCAAAGAAGAGCAAGTAAAGGACATGCTAGAAGATGACCTGATAGATACATCTGAAGACCTTAAGGTTGAGCATATGGAATTCGTCATCCCATTAAAGTATCTTGAAGATCGAGCTCCTCACATTCTAGACTACATCTTTATTATCAAAGAGCTACCTAAATTTTTCTACGACGTGAAGAGGGACGTACATCAAACTACAATCACACTCACTCTACAAAATTCAGGGACGAATTTTTTCTAATAGAGGGCAAGTTGATGTAAATAAACCACTTAATGGACTTATCATATTGCAAATAAGCCTTAGGTGGGTTATGTATGTGTTGGGCCCATCGATTGTAATGTCCTATATGGACTATTAGTTAGTCAGTCCTACTCCATGTTGGAGTTAGAAGTGTAATGTCCTATATGGACTATTAGTAGTCAGTCCTACTCCATGTTGGAGTTAGAAGTCTAGTCCTCATTCTATTTGAAGTCCTAGTTGTAGTAGGTATCTAGTCCTATTCAGAAACTAATTCGTAGTCAAGGTATGATTGTAATTCTGCCCTCTTTAAATAGAGCATATGCACTGATATTTCTTAGGCTTGAATGAATAAATTATTGAGTGAATACTCTTTAGCTGAAAAACTGTTATTGAGTGGTGAGATGCCTAAACCTGAGGGGTGAGATACACATTCTTTTATTCTCTTTCACCCTTCTCAACCCCCCCATCAGTTCAATTCTTTTATATTTTATTTTGTCCCTTATTTACTGTTCTTATTTACGGCTACTGCGTGCCTATCAGACCTGCCAGAAACACCAGAAATCAGAATCGGCGAGCTTGGAATCTTGGGTTTTTGAGACCTGTGATCGCTCTCCTCTTCCCCATTCTGAGATCTGATTGGAGGGCTACTGTTGGGACGTGTTCAGGGGTGCTATAAGACCAATCGGTCCTCTTCTTGACTCTGTCTAAGTCGATCAGATTCCTGGTTCTGCAGAATCGTCTCAGATTCTCTCTCCAAGGTCAGAAATCAAGAAACTGAATAACTTTCAATCCAGGCATCAGAAGTCATCCAATGTTGAAGGTTTTGTTCCTACCAACAAGACCTACAATCGACCCCAGTTTCAGCCTCATCAGATGCCTACAACTCCAGCCGCAGACCTGCCAGAAACACCAGAAATCAAAATCGGCCAGCTTGGAATCTTGGGTTTTCGAGACCTGTGATCTCTCTCCTCTTCCCCATTCTGAGATCTGATTGGAGGGCTACTGTTGGGAGGTGTTCAAGAGTGCTATAGGACCAATCGGTCCTCTTCTTGACTCTGTCCAAGTTGATCAGATTGCTGGTTCTGCAGAATCTTCTCAGATTCTCTCTCCAAGGTCAAAAATCAAGAAACTGAATAACTTTCAATCCATGCATCAAAAGCCATCCAATTTTGGAGGTTTTGTTCCTACCTGCAAGACCTACAATTGACCCCAGTTTCAGCCTCATCAGATGCCTACAACTCCAGCGGCAGGTATTGCTACATACCCTAGCCGCAGGGTTATTTTATCCCATAGGGTTTGATTTTTGGGTGTCATTTTTGGGATCTGTTTTGTTGGGTCTTGTGTAGGTTATTAAAATCTTGTTCTTAGCCTTTTTAATTAAGTTTTGGGACTCCACCCATGGGGGTTGTTAAGTTCTGTGGGTCATAAATCTCCACCCTGTGAGATGCTCTTTTAATTGTATTGTTTAGGGTATACTTGTGGGAGTTAGCTTCTTGTAATCTACTCCTACATTAGGGATTAGGAGCAGTAGACACCAGAGTAGGAGCAAATGTTGGGGCAGAACCAATTGCCGGTGAAGTTGAAAGTGTCAGAGAACATGGAGGACTTCCATGTCTAGAGTGCAATGTAGCCATTGCGAAGCCTTGGGTTCTCGAAGCTGAAGGAAGGTGGTGGGTTGACGACCAACGCGTCCCATTCAACAGGGGAAATGACTAACGAAGTTTGGATGAGAAGAGTAACAACAACGCAGCAGCAGAAGACGAAGAGACAAAGAGGTAGCAGAGGAGCAGGGTAAAAATGTCATTTGACATGTAACCCTTAACAGTGTTAACAATACAAGGGACGGAAGTAATTTTAAATTTCGCAGGGAGGAGAGTGTAATAAATAGAAATGCCAGGGGAGGGGAGTGAAATTTGCTCAAAGTTTAATGCTGTAGATTCAGTGGTGGGGCTCTAGTGGGATGCCAAGCCTGGATCAGGTGGATCCGCTGGTCAACCTATCTATCCTTCTATCTATTCTTCACCTGTAATCATCTACAGGACGGTTCTCACTCACTTTTCACCTCCAAATGTTGGTTCTATCTCTTCTTTTGATTCTGTTAATGATATCTAATCTGTTACTTCAGTTCTTCCATTGTTATTCTTCAATCCTCAATCTGGAACAAATCCTACTTTAAAAACTTATCTTTTCAATAGAATACTATAATCCTGAATCAAGAATCATTCTCTAAATCCTGTTTTCTGAACTGATTTTCAAAATCATATAATCAGAATTCAGATTACTATTAAGGATTCTTATTACTACCAATACATTAAATCTGATCCTCATTTGATTCTGGTTTGCTACTTGAGAGTACTGCCATCAATTTGCTGTTATGATTTTTCTAATTTTGGGATCTTGTTTCTACCCAATTTCTTCATAATTCAAACTTAAAGCTTGTTTTCTTTTCCTGCTTCTGATTCCAGCATATGTAGTTGTTCAACTAATTAAATCAGATTACTGGAATTCCAAAGCCTGCAATCAATCAGAGTTTGATCTTAATTATCAGTCTCCTCACTCTAGTAGGATTCCTCAAGAACACTGAATCCAAACAATTCTTAATCAAACTTTGTGGAATTGTTCCTCTTGCTGAGTAGGACATTCGAACAGAATCCTTTGCATACCATTTATTTGATTGTGTTATCAAAATTCTCTTGAAACCGATATTGGTATCAATATAAGGATCTGGAAAAATCAGGGATTCATACCCTAATCTGTTGGGCGTTTTAGGATCCCATTAGGCACACACAAACCACGTTTCTCATTGATTAATAAGTATTAGCTTTAACGCAAAAAGCAATCTTTTTCTACAATGGAACATGATAACTCATCATGGATTTACAAGGCTAGAATTCCATTAGCCATTAATGAATGCTACAACACAATTCATTATCGCCATACAAAGTCAAACATCAACAGTTCATTGCTATATCATACCTTGCCTGTAGTCATGGTATCAGGAAGCCGTAAAGCTTTTAGTTGAGCTGAATCGACAATATCAGGCAATCTCCAGCTCTTAACCTTGTCAACTTCTTCTGTAACTCTTGGTTTAACATCTGGTGTTCGACTGCTGTCCATAGGACCCTGCGATTACCGCCACCATCAAAACCCAAAGACTCCAGATTGAACAAACATTTACATGTAACTAGAAAAAGGCAGACACTTACCAGACTAACAATAGATACTTGAGGTGGGATTCTATCAGGACGATCCAATGGGGAAGCTAATGCTGTAGAAACATTGCCCACAGGGCCCAGTGCATTTACAATTGGGGGCTGCAAAAGACGGGCAAAAATTTTAAGAACGAGATAAAATAAGATGTCACAACCTAACATTGGAGATGCAGAAATCCATTCACCAAGAAACTACACTTGTGTATGACCACAGATAAGTTACAAGGAAAAAATATTAAATAATGAAAGATTAGGCAATATAACATTAAATCTACAGAAACACATTCATCAAAAGCATAAGTACATTTAAAAAGATTAATACGTAATTAAAGAACAATGGAAGAAAAAGAAGAAGAGATACTACCTTCGTGTTGATTGGCTCAGAAGGACCTCGAGTCCCCTCAAAAGTCCTACTTTCCAGCATCCTCACGAGGCGCTGTCCATCAGTGTTTGCCAAAATTTTGATTCCATTGTCACTTGTTGTAACTGCCAGCAAAGACCCTTCCTTGTTGAATCTCAGCCTAGGGCTCGCCTGCAATTACAAATAACATGTCTAAACAAATGAATAGCTTATCTAGGATCCAGCTTTATGTGCTTATGTGAAATTAGAGTGAGTACAAACAGGCAATCCTCCCTCAGCTTCAGCAGTCGTTAACAAGTTGGTATTGTCCATATCCCAAAACTTGATCATAAATTCATCACCAGCAGCCAAGAAACGGTTCCTTGTCGTGTCAAACTGGACAACACCTAATGATCGCTTTCTGAAACCAGAATACTTCCTTTTGATAGCTCCTTCACTCTCATTCCACTCAACCAGATGGGAATCGCCTTCTTTACTTGTTCCACATGAGAAGAGCCTATAATAACAGATGGTAAAAGAGTATACAACAATGGATAACAAAGCAGCCAAAAGGGACCAGACAGGTATGGCAGCAACTACACAAAGGAGTTCGATAAAAGACAATACTTAATTCCAGTTGAGTAACTCTTGAAACTTGCCATAAATATAGAACATGACAAAGTAGAATCCACTAATACATGTTGGGGCGAGCAAGAGTTTCACCTGGTCCCATCTGCACTATATGACATTGTGGTGCACCAAAGGCCAGGAGCATCATAGTCCACTCTAGATCCCAAACAATCATAGAGCCATGCTTTAATTTTTCCATCAATAGCAGTAGAGAAAATAAACTGCATGCAAATATATATTGAGTCAAGTTTTAGAATACAGTGATGGAGAATGAGCTCTGTGAGTCAACCCACTGCCCACTAATCAAAGACAACCTCCACTTAACCCATCAAAGAGAGCTCAACAGAAGAACAAGCTAAGTAAGAAAGCCTCCGAGGCACCAAATCCTAGTGAGATACCTGGATATTCTCCTTATAGTGTGGGCAAACAGAATAAACAGGAGTTTCATGGCCCTCAAATATATATTGCCTACGTCCTGCTACAGCATCCCACACCTGTAACAAAATGTGCTACTTGAGGATAGCTCTTTTCTCCCCTCCATAAATCATTAAGGCATTCAAAAATGTAAGGCATCCAAAAATGATACCTTGATTGTCTTGTCATCACCACAGGTGACAATACATAGTTGTTTGTTAGGATGAGCAAAAGCAATATCATTAACACCACCAATATGAGCATCAATCTACAAAACAGAACAAGAATGAATAAATTATATGTTGCCACTACCAGAGCAATATAAAATTCCTCCCAATACAGTTTACCTCCAAATGCTGTCGCAACTCTCCAGTAGGGCTGTAAGTGTATATCTGTACAATATGCTTTGAAAAGGCAACACCTAAGACACACAAGTTCACCAAATGGATCAATTAACCACTACACCACGTCCAGGAGAACGGAGCAAATTTTGTAAACAAGAAAAAGTCATAGGTGAACGTGGGGACAAGAAGAGTTTGTTCTGTACCAAGAATGGATCCATCTGGACCCCAAATGCAACGATTCACAGATATTATCGCATCTTTCATCAATGCTGTCTGGAAAGTTTACAAGGATAAATTGTCAAAAAGCATAAGTATTCTGATTTTCTGGATCAGAAACATATCTGGAACTTCAAGGATGCATATTACGAGATCTAGACAATAAAATTACAATTTCCAAGCAACAATACCTGCAGAGGCATTGAGCAGGCAGAGACATCCCAAACTTTGAAGGGTTTATGTGCTAGCCTTTCTCGAGATCCAACTTCCCAAATAGCGATCTCACCAACATTTGTCCCAACTGTAAGACATCATTGAAAAGAACCACAAAGTTTAGGAATTCAAACCACAAAATTATGTTGCGCTTAAGAAATCAACAGTTGCCAAGGCTAACACATTTTAGTTGGGATTGGAACGGGAAAATTCAGTTAATAAATAACCTAGAAGAATGGTCTGCTGCTGTGGATGGAAGTCCATGCTCATGACATTAGATCCTTGGGACAGAGTCCGTGCAACAGTCCTAGGAAGGTCATCTTGTGAATAGATATTTGGAGGGTGTGTTGCACCAGAAAAGGACACCTAGAATAATGATAGACAATACCAGTTATTCAGACACAACAAAATGTGAATAAAAATCCTTACAACTGGCATATATGAAAACCAAACAACGATTCTGACCAAGGAGCAGACACAATTTTTTTTTTTTTTTTTTCTTTTAAATGGTGAACCTCAATAAGTAAACAAAGGCAACATACCTCGTCAGATTGGCCAGTACGAATGCGCTTCATCAAGTGCTCTGTATCATTTGACTGATAATCCATCCCTGGAACACTAGTAGGAGTCCTTGGATGCTTCAAATATTGAGCTGCAACTTTAAAAAAAAAATTAAAATTCTCACCCAGAATGCTCCAATTCAATGAACATCTACAAGCAGTATTCATCAAAGCCAAAGCTAGAGCATTAATGAAGAAACCCTGACCTGCAGTAGGAGGCTGGACAAGACTAGGAGGGGCTGCAGCGACAGCAGCATGAGGTAAAGAAGGGTTAGTGCTTGACATCCAACCTGCTATGGCACTAGATGGCGAAACAACTGGCTGGAATGGCTGCATAGTAAGAAAGGCTGGTATTAGTCCACGATGTAAGGTATCAAAAACTATGTGTATGCACATCAGATGCAATTTGCTTACACTATGGGAACCAATAGGAGGAAAACCGCCAGCTGGCTTGGGAATAGGTCCCACAATGGAGCTGTTAGTTGGAGGTGGAGCACGAGCACCATTGTTAGGAGCACAAGTATGGTCTGTGAAGAGCGTTTTAATATCAGGGTTCGGGCGTGGATTCTTGCACAGCTGATGCTGCCAGTTAAGACTGAAAATGCCACAGATGTAAATAATTACTAGCAGTTACAACTAAAATTAAATGAAATGAAACAAGTTGCCATTGTGGATGGCTTCCATGAACCATTGTAAATTCAAAGGCACTGGTCAAACTAACAATCAGTAATAACATGCCAAGTTTGAAGCAAACTAAATGAAGAAAAAAATTGTGGTTTAATAAACATAACCAATGAATTCACACAGCTACAACAAACACTGCAGTATGAGAAGAACATGTAACCTCTGGTTTATCAAAGTCCGCAGTCTTGAATTTTTGAAGGGAGGGAAAGTAAGCTTATCACGAAACAATGGATTTGCTTCAATAAGTTTTTTTAGTTCCATGAGCATAATATTTCGGGCTGATTTCGTGTCACCATACTTGGAAAGCTGTTCATTCTGCCTGCAGATCCAATAAAACAAGATGAAAATGAAAATACAACAAGATCACACAATGCCGACCGTCATAATTCACTATGGACCTAGTAATGAGTACCTGAAGTTTTCAAGTGTAAGCAACTGGGTGATCTCCTTGAAAAGTTCTTCATTGAAAGAAGCAAAAACCTTAAGATCCTTCACAAGAATCTCAACTGCCTTCGCCCGGTCATGCCTAGGATATAGAGAGGGGGGATGCAGCCTCTATCACCAGAAAAGTCCTTCAAAAGATGTGACAAACAAGAGGGAAAAGGAGGCAAAGACTCACCTATCAAGGGCTTCCAAATACTTTTGCTTCCTTATTTCAAAGAAAATTTTCATGGAGTACCGATTGTCCTCAACCTTAGTGAATCCGCATAAATATTTTTCAACTTCATCCCATTCTCCTGCCTGGACTTGATCCTCAAAGTGTTTCATATTGAAGAAAAAACCAGATTCTTGTTCCAACCTAGACAGTAACAGTTTAAAAGGGGGGCCCCGGGGGGGGAGAGGGGGGGATGGGGGGAAGGAAACGCACCAAGTAAGAAAACAGAGCAATTACAAATCAACTTAAACACCTTAACAAGAAAAGAACTTACTTGTGGACGGTTTCCTTGAACTTCTCCTCATCCAAGAACTGTAAAATTAAGAAGACCAGTTCCCTACTCAAGGAAGACATGGTTCCCGGTATCCCTAACCGCTCCAGTGCAAAGATCTGATATAAAGCCGACGGACAAAAACAAGGTAGAACAAACCAGACTAACTAAGCAGTTCTACTAAAATGTCACTCCAGCTTGTCACAACATCAAGACAAAACACCTTTTTCTCCGCTTCTCTCTTCCTCTGAATAATCTACTAACAAAGAAGTCAGTTATTTTCTTCCTTCTCTATCAAGCAAACACAGAGTAATGCTACTTATCTATACTGCAGCGATAGTTTCAACTGATACAGATGATATACATAACAAAACCCTAAACCCATTGAAAAAAATAACTCCATCGCTCAACCTCAACCATTCTGTTTCTTCTACAACCCGAAAAAAAAAAGATCTGAACCTGCACAACAAATACAAACCTAAGAACGAAAACCAGTAAACACTCTTTGCAGTTTGCCCCAGTCGCTATAAAGCTCTTCCCTTTCCCCTCCTCAGCATAGAAAAAAAAAAA